>NC_136476.1:0-154717 GCF_902686455.1 Sciurus vulgaris
GACCATGTTGGAACCACCCCATATGCGGAGTAGTGTGTATGAGGAGTGGACGTGATAGTCAAATGTCATTGAACTCCATTTGTGAAACTTTCTCAGACAAGCAACTTCAATTTCAGCCCAATTCAACTAGCATGCTACAGTACTGCAACAGCAATACATAAGGGGCTTGTCTATGAAACCTGGTGGTAAAGTGCTCAGGTGAAGGAAACAGAGTGGTAATGAGGAAAAGAGAAAAAACCCAGAGTTTCGTGGTAATCCAGTCGTGCATTTGCTCAGAACATGCCATTCAGTTTCAGCCTATCACTGCGTGCATAGGGTAACCTCAATTGCTAGAAATCGAAACAGTTTGTTATAAGAGAAGCACCGCGCAAGGTGTAACCGCCCTATGTGTGGAGCCATGTGTGTAAGAGGAGTGGAGATGATAGGCAAAGTGTCATTGAATTGCATACGTGAAACTTTCTCGGGAAAATCAACTGCAATTTCAGCCTATTCAACTTGCGCATTAGACTTCTGCAACAGCAACACATAAGGGGCTTGGGGAGCAAAAGTGGAGGTAGAGTGCTCACGTGTTGGGGACAGATGGTAATGAGGAAAAGAGAAAAAACCCAGAATTTCGTGGTAATCCATTCGTGCATTTGCTCAGAACATGCCATTCAGTTTCAGCCCATCTCTACCTGCATAGAGCAAACTCAATTCAAAGATATCGAAACATTTTTTATGACAGAAGCACCGCTCTTGGTGGAATCACCCCATCAGCGGAGCCATGTGGGTAAGAGGATTGGAGATGATAGGCAAAGTGTCATTGAATTTCGTATGTGAAACTTTCTCGGAAGAGCAACTGCATTTTCAGCCCTATTGAACTTGCACTTTAGAGTACTGCAAGAGCAATACGTAAGAGGCTTTTCTAGCAACCCTGGAGGTAGAATGCTCAGATGTTGGGGACAGAGTGGTAATGAGGAAAAGAGAAAAAACCCAGAGTTTCGTGGTAATCCAGTCGTGCATTTGCTCAGAACATGCCATTCAGATTCAGCCTATCACTGCGTGCATAGGGCAACCTCAATTCATAGAAACTGAAACACTTTGTTTTAACACAAGCACCATGTATGGTGGCACCACCCCAGCTGCGGAGGAAAGTGGCAATGAGAACTGGAGGTGATAGGAAAAGGGTCATCGAATTCCATTCGTGAAACTTGCTCAGAAAAGCAACTTCAATTTCAGCCCTATTCAACTTGGCCGTTACACTTCTGCAACAGCCATAAAGTGTCTTTTCTTCAAAACAGGGTGCTAGATTGCTCAGACGTTGGGGACAGAGAGGTAATGAGGAAAAGAGAAAAACACACAGTTTGGTGAAAATCCTTTCGTGCATTTGCTCAAAAACTCCATTCAGTTGCAGCAACAGAGTTACTGTTGCACACGGAAAGCTCAATTCATGAAAATCATAACAGTTTGTTACAACAGAAGGACCGTGCATGTTGGAACCACCCCATATGCGGAGCAAAGTGTGTATGAGGATTGGAGGTGATAGGCAAAGTGTCATTGAATTCCATTTGAGAAACTTTCTGAAACAAGCAACTTCAATTTCAGCACAATTCAACTTGCATGCTAGAGTACGGCAACAGCAACACATAAGGGGCTTGTGTAGGAAAACTGGAAGTAGAATGCTCAGGTATTGGGGACAGAGTGGTAATGAGGAAAAGAGAAAAAACCCAGAGTTTCGTGGTAATCCAGTCGTGCATTTGCTCAGAACATGCCATTCAGTTTCAGCCTATCTCTACGTGCATAGAGCAAACTCAATTCATACATATCGAAACAGTTTTTATGACAGAAGCACCGCTCATGGTGGAATCACCCCATCAGCGGAGTCAAGTGGGTAAGCAGAGTGGAGCTGATAGGCAGAGGGTCATTGAATTTCATACGTGAAACTTTCTCGGAAAACCAACGTCAGTTTCAGCCCTATTGAACTTGCACATTAGAGTACTGCAACAGCAATACATAAGGGGCTTGTCTTGAAAACCTGCAGGTAGAGTGCTCAGGTGTTGAGGACAGAGTGGTAATGAGGAAAAGAGAAAAATCCCTGAGTTTCGTGGAAATCCCGTCGTGCATTTGCTCAGAACATGCAATTCAGTTTTAGCCTATCACCGCGTGCATAGGGCAAACTCAATTCATAGAAATTGAAACAGTTTGTTATAAACAGAAGCACCGTGTATGGTGGCACCACCCCAGCTGCGGACGAAAGTGGGAATGAGGCGTGGAGGTGATAGGAAAAGGGTCATGGAATTCCATTCGTGAAAACTTGCCCATAAAAGCAACTTCAATTTCAGTCCTATTCCACTAGGCCGTAAGACTTCTGCGAAAGCCACACCTAAGTGTCCTGTCTTCAAAACCTGGTGCTAGAGTGCTCAGGCTTTGGGGACAGAGCGTTACTGAGGAAAAGAGGAAAAACACGCAGTTTGGTGAAAAACCATTCGTGCATTTGCTCAAAAACTCCATTCAGTTGCAGCCTAACACTGTGTGCACAAGGAAAGCTCAATTCCTGTAAATCGTAACAGTTTCTTACAACACAAGGACCGTGCATGTTGGAACCACCCCATATGTGGAGTAGTGTGTATGAGGAGTGGACGTGATAGGCAAGGTGTCATTGAACTCCATTTGTGAAACTTTCTCAGACAAGCAATTTCAATTTCAGCCCAATTCAACTAGCATGCTACAGTACTGCAACAGCAATACATAAGGGGCTTGTCTATGAAACCTGGTGGTACAGTGCTCAGGTGAAGGAAACAGAGTGGTAATGAGGAAAAGAGAAAAAACCCAGAGTTTCGTGGTAATCCAGTCGTGCATTTGCTCAGAACATGCCATTCAGTTTCAGCCTATCACTGCGTGCATAGGGCAACCTCAATTGCTAGAAATCGAAACAGTTTGTTATAAGAGAAGCACCGCGCAAGGTGTAACCACCCTATGTGTGGAGCCATGTGGGTAAGAGGAGCGGAGATGGTAGGCAAAGTGTCATTGAATTGCATACGTGAAACTTTCTCGGGAAAATCAACTGCAATTTCAGCCTATTCAACTTGCACATTAGACTTCTGCAACAGCAACACATAAGGGGCTTGGGGAGCAAAAGTGGAGGTAGAGTGCTCACGTGTTGGGGACAGATGGTAATGAGGAAAAGAGAAAAAACCCAGAATTTCGTGGTAATCCATTCGTGCATTTGCTCAGAACATGCCATTCAGTTTCAGCCCATCTCTACCTGCATAGAGCAAACTCAATTCAAAGATATCGAAACATTTTTTATGACAGAAGCACCGCTCTTGGTGGAATCACCCCATCAGCGGAGCCATGTGGGTAAGAGGATTGGAGATGATAGGCAAAGTGTCATTGAATTTCGTATGTGAAACTTTCTCGGAAGAGCAACTGCATTTTCAGCCCTATTGAACTTGCACTTTAGAGTACTGCAAGAGCAATACGTAAGAGGCTTTTCTAGCAACCCTGGAGGTAGAATGCTCAGATGTTGGGGACAGAGTGGTAATGAGGAAAAGAGAAAAAACCCAGAGTTTCGTGGTAATCCAGTCGTGCATTTGCTCAGAACATGCCATTCAGATTCAGCCTATCACTGCGTGCATAGGGCAACCTCAATTCATAGAAACTGAAACACTTTGTTTTAACACAAGCACCATGTATGGTGGCACCACCCCAGCTGCGGAGGAAAGTGGCAATGAGAACTGGAGGTGATAGGAAAAGGGTCATCGAATTCCATTCGTGAAACTTGCTCAGAAAAGCAACTTCAATTTCAGCCCTATTCAACTTGGCCGTTACACTTCTGCAACAGCCATAAAGTGTCTTTTCTTCAAAACAGGGTGCTAGATTGCTCAGACGTTGGGGACAGAGAGGTAATGAGGAAAAGAGAAAAACACACAGTTTGCTGAAAATCCTTTCGTGCATTTGCTCAAAAACTCCATTCAGTTGCAGCAACAGAGTTACTGTTGCACACGGAAAGCTCAATTCATGAAAATCATAACAGTTTGTTACAACAGAAGGACCGTGCATGTTGGAACCACCCCATATGCGGAGCAAAGTGTGTATGAGGATTGGAGGTGATAGGCAAAGTGTCATTGAATTCCATTTGAGAAACTTTCTGAAACAAGCAACTTCAATTTCAGCACAATTCAACTTGCATGCTAGAGTACGGCAACAGCAACACATAAGGGGCTTGTGTAGGAAAACTGGAAGTAGAATGCTCAGGTATTGGGGACAGAGTGGTAATGAGGAAAAGAGAAAAAACCCAGAGTTTCGTGGTAATCCAGTCGTGCATTTGCTCAGAACATGCCATTCAGTTTCAGCCTATCTCTACGTGCATAGAGCAAACTCAATTCATACATATCGAAACAGTTTTTATGACAGAAGCACCGCTCATGGTGGAATCACCCCATCAGCGGAGTCAAGTGGGTAAGCAGAGTGGAGCTGATAGGCAGAGGGTCATTGAATTTCATACGTGAAACTTTCTCGGAAAACCAACGTCAGTTTCAGCCCTATTGAACTTGCACATTAGAGTACTGCAACAGCAATACATAAGGGGCTTGTCTTGAAAACCTGCAGGTAGAGTGCTCAGGTGTTGAGGACAGAGTGGTAATGAGGAAAAGAGAAAAATCCCTGAGTTTCGTGGAAATCCCGTCGTGCATTTCCTCAGAACATGCAATTCAGTTTTAGCCTATCACCGCGTGCATAGGGCAAACTCAATTCATAGAAATTGAAACAGTTTGTTATAAACAGAAGCACCGTGAATGGTGGCACCACCCCAGCTGCGGACGAAAGTGGGAATGAGGCGTGGAGGTGATAGGAAAAGGGTCATGGAATTCCATTCGTGAAAACTTGCCCATAAAAGCAACTTCAATTTCAGTCCTATTCCACTAGGCCGTAAGACTTCTGCGAAAGCCACACCTAAGTGTCCTGTCTTCAAAACCTGGTGCTAGAGTGCTCAGGCTTTGGGGACAGAGCGTTACTGAGGAAAAGAGGAAAAACACGCAGTTTGGTGAAAAACCATTCGTGCATTTGCTCAAAAACTCCATTCAGTTGCAGCCTAACACTGTGTGCACAAGGAAAGCTCAATTCCTGTAAATCGTAACAGTTTCTTACAACACAAGGACCGTGCATGTTGGAACCACCCCATATGCGGAGTAGTGTGTATGAGGAGTGGACGTGATAGGCAAAGTGTCATTGAACTCCATTTGTGAAACTTTCTCAGACAAGCAACTTCAATTTCAGCCCAATTCAACTAGCATGCTACAGTACTGCAACAGCAATACATAAGGGGCTTGTCTATGAAACCTGGTGGTAAAGTGCTCAGGTGAAGGAAACAGAGTGGTAATGAGGAAAAGAGAAAAAACCCAGAGTTTCGTGGTAATCCAGTCGTGCATTTGCTCAGAACATGCCATTCAGTTTCAGCCTATCACTGCGTGCATAGGGCAACCTCAATTGCTAGAAATCGAAACAGTTTGTTATAAGAGAAGCACCGCGCAAGGTGTAACCACCCTATGTGTGGAGCCATGTGGGTAAGAGGAGCTGGAGATGATAGGCAAAGTGTCATTGAATTGCATACGTGAAACTTTCTCGGGAAAATCAACTGCAATTTCAGCCTATTCAACTTGCACATTAGACTTCTGCAACAGCAACACATAAGGGGCTTGGGGAGCAAAAGTGGAGGTAGAGTGCTCACGTGTTGGGGACAGATGGTAATGAGGAAAAGAGAAAAAACCCAGAATTTCGTGGTAATCCATTCGTGCATTTGCTCAGAACATGCCATTCAGTTTCAGCCCATCTCTACCTGCATAGAGCAAACTCAATTCAAAGATATCGAAACATTTTTTATGACAGAAGCACCGCTCTTGGTGGAATCACCCCATCAGCGGAGCCATGTGGGTAAGAGGATTGGAGATGATAGGCAAAGTGTCATTGAATTTCGTATGTGAAACTTTCTCGGAAGAGCAACTGCATTTTCAGCCCTATTGAACTTGCACTTTAGAGTACTGCAAGAGCAATACGTAAGAGGCTTTTCTAGCAACCCTGGAGGTAGAATGCTCAGATGTTGGGGACAGAGTGGTAATGAGGAAAAGAGAAAAAACCCAGAGTTTCGTGGTAATCCAGTCGTGCATTTGCTCAGAACATGCCATTCAGATTCAGCCTATCACTGCGTGCATAGGGCAACCTCAATTCATAGAAACTGAAACACTTTGTTTTAACACAAGCACCATGTATGGTGGCACCACCCCAGCTGCGGAGGAAAGTGGCAATGAGAACTGGAGGTGATAGGAAAAGGGTCATCGAATTCCATTCGTGAAACTTGCTCAGAAAAGCAACTTCAATTTCAGCCCTATTCAACTTGGCCGTTACACTTCTGCAACAGCCATAAAGTGTCTTTTCTTCAAAACAGGGTGCTAGATTGCTCAGACGTTGGGGACAGAGAGGTAATGAGGAAAAGAGAAAAACACACAGTTTGCTGAAAATCCTTTCGTGCATTTGCTCAAAAACTCCATTCAGTTGCAGCAACAGAGTTACTGTTGCACACGGAAAGCTCAATTCATGAAAATCATAACAGTTTGTTACAACAGAAGGACCGTGCATGTTGGAACCACCCCATATGCGGAGCAAAGTGTGTATGAGGATTGGAGGTGATAGGCAAAGTGTCATTGAATTCCATTTGAGAAACTTTCTGAAACAAGCAACTTCAATTTCAGCACAATTCAACTTGCATGCTAGAGTACGGCAACAGCAACACATAAGGGGCTTGTGTAGGAAAACTGGAAGTAGAATGCTCAGGTATTGGGGACAGAGTGGTAATGAGGAAAAGAGAAAAAACCCAGAGTTTCGTGGTAATCCAGTCGTGCATTTGCTCAGAACATGCCATTCAGTTTCAGCCTATCTCTACGTGCATAGAGCAAACTCAATTCATACATATCGAAACAGTTTTTATGACAGAAGCACCGCTCATGGTGGAATCACCCCATCAGCGGAGTCAAGTGGGTAAGCAGAGTGGAGCTGATAGGCAGAGGGTCATTGAATTTCATACGTGAAACTTTCTCGGAAAACCAACGTCAGTTTCAGCCCTATTGAACTTGCACATTAGAGTACTGCAACAGCAATACATAAGGGGCTTGTCTTGAAAACCTGCAGGTAGAGTGCTCAGGTGTTGAGGACAGAGTGGTAATGAGGAAAAGAGAAAAATCCCTGAGATTCGTGGAAATCCCGTCGTGCATTTCCTCAGAACATGCAATTCAGTTTTAGCCTATCACCGCGTGCATAGGGCAAACTCAATTCATAGAAATTGAAACAGTTTGTTATAAACAGAAGCACCGTGAATGGTGGCACCACCCCAGCTGCGGACGAAAGTGGGAATGAGGCGTGGAGGTGATAGGAAAAGGGTCATGGAATTCCATTCGTGAAAACTTGCCCATAAAAGCAACTTCAATTTCAGTCCTATTCCACTAGGCCGTAAGACTTCTGCGAAAGCCACACCTAAGTGTCCTGTCTTCAAAACCTGGTGCTAGAGTGCTCAGGCTTTGGGGACAGAGCGTTACTGAGGAAAAGAGGAAAAACACGCAGTTTGGTGAAAAACCATTCGTGCATTTGCTCAAAAACTCCATTCAGTTGCAGCCTAACACTGTGTGCACAAGGAAAGCTCAATTCCTGTAAATCGTAACAGTTTCTTACAACACAAGGACCGTGCATGTTGGAACCACCCCATATGCGGAGTAGTGTGTATGAGGAGTGGACGTGATAGGCAAAGTGTCATTGAACTCCATTTGTGAAACTTTCTCAGACAAGCAACTTCAATTTCAGCCCAATTCAACTAGCATGCTACAGTACTGCAACAGCAATACATAAGGGGCTTGTCTATGAAACCTGGTGGTACAGTGCTCAGGTGAAGGAAACAGAGTGGTAATGAGGAAAAGAGAAAAAACCCAGAGTTTCGTGGTAATCCAGTCGTGCATTTGCTCAGAACATGCCATTCAGTTTCAGCCTATCACTGCGTGCATAGGGCAACCTCAATTGCTAGAAATCGAAACAGTTTGTTATAAGAGAAGCACCGCGCAAGGTGTAACCACCCTATGTGTGGAGCCATGTGGGTAAGAGGAGTGGAGATGATAGGCAAAGTGTCATTGAATTGCATACGTGAAACTTTCTCGGGAAAATCAACTGCAATTTCAGCCTATTCAACTTGCACATTAGACTTCTGCAACAGCAACACATAAGGGGCTTGGGGAGCAAAAGTGGAGGTAGAGTGCTCACGTGTTGGGGACAGATGGTAATGAGGAAAAGAGAAAAAACCCAGAATTTCGTGGTAATCCATTCGTGCATTTGCTCAGAACATGCCATTCAGTTTCAGCCCATCTCTACCTGCATAGAGCAAACTCAATTCAAAGATATCGAAACATTTTTTATGACAGAAGCACCGCTCTTGGTGGAATCACCCCATCAGCGGAGCCATGTGGGTAAGAGGATTGGAGATGATAGGCAAAGTGTCATTGAATTTCGTATGTGAAACTTTCTCGGAAGAGCAACTGCATTTTCAGCCCTATTGAACTTGCACTTTAGAGTACTGCAAGAGCAATACGTAAGAGGCTTTTCTAGCAACCCTGGAGGTAGAATGCTCAGATGTTGGGGACAGAGTGGTAATGAGGAAAAGAGAAAAAACCCAGAGTTTCGTGGTAATCCAGTCGTGCATTTGCTCAGAACATGCCATTCAGATTCAGCCTATCACTGCGTGCATAGGGCAACCTCAATTCATAGAAACTGAAACACTTTGTTTTAACACAAGCACCATGTATGGTGGCACCACCCCAGCTGCGGAGGAAAGTGGCAATGAGACCTGGAGGTGATAGGAAAAGGGTCATCGAATTCCATTCGTGAAACTTGCTCAGAAAAGCAACTTCAATTTCAGCCCTATTCAACTTGGCCGTTACACTTCTGCAACAGCCATAAAGCGTCCTGTCTTCAAAACCTGGTGCTAGAGTGCTCAGGCTTTGGGGACAGAGCGTTACTGAGGAAAAGAGGAAAAACACGCAGTTTGGTGAAAAACCATTCGTGCATTTGCTCAAAAACTCCATTCAGTTGCAGCCTAACACTGTGTGCACAAGGAAAGCTCAATTCCTGTAAATCGTAACAGTTTCTTACAACACAAGGACCGTGCATGTTGGAACCACCCCATATGCGGAGTAGTGTGTATGAGGAGTGGACGTGATAGGCAAAGTGTCATTGAACTCCATTTGTGAAACTTTCTCAGACAAGCAACTTCAATTTCAGCCCAATTCAACTAGCATGCTACAGTACTGCAACAGCAATACATAAGGGGCTTGTCTATGAAACCTGGTGGTAAAGTGCTCAGGTGAAGGAAACAGAGTGGTAATGAGGAAAAGAGAAAAAACCCAGAGTTTCGTGGTAATCCAGTCGTGCATTTGCTCAGAACATGCCATTCAGTTTCAGCCTATCACTGCGTGCATAGGGCAACCTCAATTGCTAGAAATCGAAACAGTTTGTTATAAGAGAAGCACCGCGCAAGGTGTAACCACCCTATGTGTGGAGCCATGTGGGTAAGAGGAGTGGAGATGATAGGCAAAGTGTCATTGAATTGCATACGTGAAACTTTCTCGGGAAAATCAACTGCAATTTCAGCCTATTCAACTTGCACATTAGACTTCTGCAACAGCAACACATAAGGGGCTTGGGGAGCAAAAGTGGAGGTAGAGTGCTCACGTGTTGGGGACAGATGGTAATGAGGAAAAGAGAAAAAACCCAGAATTTCGTGGTAATCCATTCGTGCATTTGCTCAGAACATGCCATTCAGTTTCAGCCCATCTCTACCTGCATAGAGCAAACTCAATTCAAAGATATCGAAACATTTTTTATGACAGAAGCACCGCTCTTGGTGGAATCACCCCATCAGCGGAGCCATGTGGGTAAGAGGATTGGAGATGATAGGCAAAGTGTCATTGAATTTCGTATGTGAAACTTTCTCGGAAGAGCAACTGCATTTTCAGCCCTATTGAACTTGCACTTTAGAGTACTGCAAGAGCAATACGTAAGAGGCTTTTCTAGCAACCCTGGAGGTAGAATGCTCAGATGTTGGGGACAGAGTGGTAATGAGGAAAAGAGAAAAAACCCAGAGTTTCGTGGTAATCCAGTCGTGCATTTGCTCAGAACATGCCATTCAGATTCAGCCTATCACTGCGTGCATAGGGCAACCTCAATTCATAGAAACTGAAACAGTTTGTTTTAACACAAGCACCATGTATGGTGGCACCACCCCAGCTGCGGAGGAAAGTGGCAATGAGAACTGGAGGTGATAGGAAAAGGGTCATCGAATTCCATTCGTGAAACTTGCTCAGAAAAGCAACTTCAATTTCAGCCCTATTCAACTTGGCCGTTACACTTCTGCAACAGCCATAAAGTGTCTTTTCTTCAAAACAGGGTGCTAGATTGCTCAGACGTTGGGGACAGAGAGGTAATGAGGAAAAGAGAAAAACACACAGTTTGGTGAAAATCCTTTCGTGCATTTGCTCAAAAACTCCATTCAGTTGCAGCAACAGAGTTACTGTTGCACACGGAAAGCTCAATTCATGAAAATCATAACAGTTTGTTACAACAGAAGGACCGTGCATGTTGGAACCACCCCATATGCGGAGCAAAGTGTGTATGAGGATTGGAGGTGATAGGCAAAGTGTCATTGAATTCCATTTGAGAAACTTTCTGAAACAAGCAACTTCAATTTCAGCACAATTCAACTTGCATGCTAGAGTACGGCAACAGCAACACATAAGGGGCTTGTGTAGGAAAACTGGAAGTAGAATGCTCAGGTATTGGGGACAGAGTGGTAATGAGGAAAAGAGAAAAAACCCAGAGTTTCGTGGTAATCCAGTCGTGCATTTGCTCAGAACATGCCATTCAGTTTCAGCCTATCTCTACGTGCATAGAGCAAACTCAATTCATACATATCGAAACAGTTTTTATGACAGAAGCACCGCTCATGGTGGAATCACCCCATCAGCGGAGTCAAGTGGGTAAGCAGAGTGGAGCTGATAGGCAGAGGGTCATTGAATTTCATACGTGAAACTTTCTCGGAAAACCAACGTCAGTTTCAGCCCTATTGAACTTGCACATTAGAGTACTGCAACAGCAATACATAAGGGGCTTGTCTTGAAAACCTGCAGGTAGAGTGCTCAGGTGTTGAGGACAGAGTGGTAATGAGGAAAAGAGAAAAATCCCTGAGATTCGTGGAAATCCCGTCGTGCATTTCCTCAGAACATGCAATTCAGTTTTAGCCTATCACCGCGTGCATAGGGCAAACTCAATTCATAGAAATTGAAACAGTTTGTTATAAACAGAAGCACCGTGAATGGTGGCACCACCCCAGCTGCGGACGAAAGTGGGAATGAGGCGTGGAGGTGATAGGAAAAGGGTCATGGAATTCCATTCGTGAAAACTTGCCCATAAAAGCAACTTCAATTTCAGTCCTATTCCACTAGGCCGTAAGACTTCTGCGAAAGCCACACCTAAGTGTCCTGTCTTCAAAACCTGGTGCTAGAGTGCTCAGGCTTTGGGGACAGAGCGTTACTGAGGAAAAGAGGAAAAACACGCAGTTTGGTGAAAAACCATTCGTGCATTTGCTCAAAAACTCCATTCAGTTGCAGCCTAACACTGTGTGCACAAGGAAAGCTCAATTCCTGTAAATCGTAACAGTTTCTTACAACACAAGGACCGTGCATGTTGGAACCACCCCATATGCGGAGTAGTGTGTATGAGGAGTGGACGTGATAGGCAAAGTGTCATTGAACTCCATTTGTGAAACTTTCTCAGACAAGCAACTTCAATTTCAGCCCAATTCAACTAGCATGCTACAGTACTGCAACAGCAATACATAAGGGGCTTGTCTATGAAACCTGGTGGTAAAGTGCTCAGGTGAAGGAAACAGAGTGGTAATGAGGAAAAGAGAAAAAACCCAGAGTTTCGTGGTAATCCAGTCGTGCATTTGCTCAGAACATGCCATTCAGTTTCAGCCTATCACTGCGTGCATAGGGCAACCTCAATTGCTAGAAATCGAAACAGTTTGTTATAAGAGAAGCACCGCGCAAGGTGTAACCACCCTATGTGTGGAGCCATGTGGGTAAGAGGAGTGGAGATGATAGGCAAAGTGTCATTGAATTGCATACGTGAAACTTTCTCGGGAAAATCAACTGCAATTTCAGCCTATTCAACTTGCACATTAGACTTCTGCAACAGCAACACATAAGGGGCTTGGGGAGCAAAAGTGGAGGTAGAGTGCTCACGTGTTGGGGACAGATGGTAATGAGGAAAAGAGAAAAAACCCAGAATTTCGTGGTAATCCATTCGTGCATTTGCTCAGAACATGCCATTCAGTTTCAGCCCATCTCTACCTGCATAGAGCAAACTCAATTCAAAGATATCGAAACATTTTTTATGACAGAAGCACCGCTCTTGGTGTAACCACCCTATGTGTGGAGCCATGTGGGTAAGAGGAGCGGAGATGATAGGCAAAGTGTCATTGAATTGCATACGTGAAACTTTCTCGGGAAAATCAACTGCTATTTCAGCCTATTCAACTTGCACATTAGACTTCTGCAACAGCAACATATAAGGGGCTTGTCTAGAAAACCTGGAGGTAGAGTGCTCCGGTGTTGGGGACAGAGTGGTAATGAGGAAAAGAGAAAAAGCCCAGAGTTTCATGGTCATCCAGTCCTGCATTTGCTCAAAATATGATTCAGTTTCAGCCTATCACTGAGTGCAAAAGGCAACCTCAAGTCATACGAAACGAAACAGTTTTAATTACAGAAGCACTGCGCATGGTGGAATCACCCCATCAGCGGAGCCACGTGGGTAAGAGGATCGGAGATGATTAGCAAAGTGTCATTGAATTCCATACGTGAAACTTCTCGGGAAAATCAACTGAAAATTCAGCCTATTCATCTTGCACGTTAGACTTCTGCAACAGCAACACATAAGGGGCTTGGGGAGCAAAAGTGGAGGTAGAGTGCTCACGTGTTGGGGACAGATGGTAATGAGGAAAAGAGAAAAAACCCAGAATTTCGTGGTAATCCATTCGTGCATTTGCTCAGAACATGCCATTCAGTTTCAGCCCATCTCTACCTGCATAGAGCAAACTCAATTCAAAGATATCGAAACATTTTTTATGACAGAAGCACCGCTCTTGGTGGAATCACCCCATCAGCGGAGCCATGTGGGTAAGAGGATTGGAGATGATAGGCAAAGTGTCATTGAATTTCGTATGTGAAACTTTCTCGGAAGAGCAACTGCATTTTCAGCCCTATTGAACTTGCACTTTAGAGTACTGCAAGAGCAATACGTAAGAGGCTTTTCTAGCAACCCTGGAGGTAGAATGCTCAGATGTTGGGGACAGAGTGGTAATGAGGAAAAGAGAAAAAACCCAGAGTTTCGTGGTAATCCAGTCGTGCATTTGCTCAGAACATGCCATTCAGATTCAGCCTATCACTGCGTGCATAGGGCAACCTCAATTCATAGAAACTGAAACACTTTGTTTTAACACAAGCACCATGTATGGTGGCACCACCCCAGCTGCGGAGGAAAGTGGCAATGAGACCTGGAGGTGATAGGAAAAGGGTCATCGAATTCCATTCGTGAAACTTGCTCAGAAAAGCAACTTCAATTTCAGCCCTATTCAACTTGGCCGTTACACTTCTGCAACAGCCATAAAGTGTCTTTTCTTCAAAACAGGGTGCTAGATTGCTCAGACGTTGGGGACAGAGAGGTAATGAGGAAAAGAGAAAAACACACAGTTTGGTGAAAATCCTTTCGTGCATTTGCTCAAAGACTCCATTCAGTTGCAGCAACAGAGTTACTGTTGCACACGGAAAGCTCAATTCATGAAAATCATAACAGTTTGTTACAACAGAAGGACCGTGCATGTTGGAACCACCCCATATGCGGAGCAAAGTGTGTATGAGGATTGGAGGTGATCGGCAAAGTGTCATTGAATTCCATTTGAGAAACTTTCTGAAACAAGCAACTTCAATTTCAGCACAATTCAACTTGCATGCTAGAGGACGGCAACAGCAACACATAAGGGGCTTGTGTAGGAAAACTGGAAGTAGAATGCTCAGGTATTGGGGACAGAGTGGTAATGAGGAAAAGAGAAAAAACCCAGAGTTTCGTGGTAATCCAGTCGTGCATTTGCTCAGAACATGCCATTCAGTTTCAGCCTATCTCTACGTGCATAGAGCAAACTCAATTCATACATATCGAAACAGTTTTTATGACAGAAGCACCGCTCATGGTGGAATCACCCCATCAGCGGAGTCAAGTGGGTAAGCAGAGTGGAGCTGATAGGCAGAGGGTCATTGAATTTCATACGTGAAACTTTCTCGGAAAACCAACGTCAGTTTCAGCCCTATTGAACTTGCACATTAGAGTACTGCAACAGCAATACATAAGGGGCTTGTCTTGAGAACATGGAGGTAGAATGATCAGATGCTGGGGACAGTGTTGGAATGGGGAAAAGAGAAGAAACCCAGAGTTTGGTGGAATCCAGTTGTGCATTTGCTCAGAAACCGCAATTGAGTTGCAGCCTAACACTGCCTGCATAGGGAAAGCTCATTTCATGGAAATCAAAACAGTTTGCTATAACAGAAGCACCGTGCATGGTGGAACCACCCTGTCTGTGGAGCAATGTGGGTATGAGGACTGGAGGTGATAGGTAAAGTTTCATTGAATTCCATTCGTGAAACTTTCTCAGAAAAGCAACTTCAATTTCAGCCCTATTCAACTTGCATATTAGAGTACTGCAACAGCAATACATAAGGGGCTTGTCTAGAAAACCTGGACAATTATATGGGTAAATGAGGGGGCTTGAGGAGCTGCAGGTTTGCAACAGGAGAAAATCACCTCTATTTTGGTGAAGTGATGTGGCCACTTCTATGAGGGCTTGATCCAGGACACAGCATGGGAGGACCTGGTGGAGAAGAGGCTGATGAAAAGTCCCGATGGGTAGGCGAGAAGATAAGGGTTCTGCGGGCATTAGGGCCTGCCTAGCAGGGAGCCTGAAAAGAAGTGGAAGAAAAGGTGATGAGGAGTGAGGAGGTGGGACAAGTGTGGGAGGAGAGGGAAATTCTCCATGGGCAGAGCTCTATGTCCAAGAACAGAGCCCATGTGCAGGACTTGAATTGGCCATGCTCCCTGCAGGATGCCTGCTTCTCCAGGCTGCCTGGCCTCCTAGATGCTGTGTCAACTCCAATTCCCAGGTGAGACAGCATAGGCTTCAATCATGTGGGAGCAGGTGACTATCCAGGATGAGACCATGGGTGGCACACAATCTGTGTTCCTGGTCTCTGTGACTGCCCTGCCCTGCGTGCCCAGGGCCTCTGAAGACCCTGAATGCCACCCTGAGGGTCTGACTGACCTAGGTGGGCATCTCCACCTATGGATGAAGACAGAGAAAATGTCCTGTATAGACACAATGCAGATTTATTCAGCCATAAAGAGAATGAAGTCACATAATTTGCAAGAAAATGGGTGAAATATGAGAACATTATATTAAGTGAAATTCATAAGTTTAAGGTTCATGTTCTCTCCCACATGTCAATGCTGGAGGGGAAATAGGGGGAGAGAGGCAGGGGATGTCATAAAACCCAAGGGAGATCAGTATAGAGAGGAACCAAGGAGTGTGAGGGATGATGGGCAATGACAATGGCCACAGGACCTGACCACACTCTGTGCACATGCAAGTGTGTAATAACAACTCCATCATTGTGTACAAGGGTGAGCACCAACAAAATAATGAAGGAACAAGAATGCCCAAGGGGAGGCTGGAGTGCTTCATTTCTCCTTGCTGCACCTGGACTCTGAGTTCTGGGCCAGAACTCATGGGGTCCAGGTCATGGGCACTTAGAAGAGAAGTCTGACTACAGCCCTGACCCTGACCAGTGCAGTCAGGCAAAGGGCCAGGATGGGTGAGGGCAGTGACTCCAGGCCCATTCCTGGTCGTACCCTGGACAGGCCTTGGTAGCTAGCCTTTGTGGGGCACACGCTTCCAACCTTCCCCAGGTGCTGTTCGCAGGGTGCCCTCTTCTGCCCTGGACACAGGCCAGCACCTAGACTGAATCATTGGTGCTCCAAACACTAGTGCCATTGGCTACCCATGCCAGGCACCAGCTACACGTGCCTTTCCCTCTCTGCCTTGATATCAGCCTTGCCCCTTCTGGAACCTTCTGTGGTGACTAGCTGAGCTCTATTCACATTGCTGTGGCGATGGCAAGGCATTGCCTCCCACTTCTCAGCAGGTGCTTCCAGCATCATTTTCTCAAGGATATGTGTTTTTTGTACTTATGCGTGAGTTTTACTATAAGGGAAGTATTCAAACCAAGAGCATCAGGAAAAGATATGTCTTAGGAGGAATTCAGAGAAGTCAGGCACAAGCTACTGATCATTTCCCCATCTGGGAACACCCAGCACCCTCTTCTCTTCAGCAGCAAGCACTGGTCAAAGTGCAGAACATCTGTGCCCAGAAAAAATGGGACAAGTGTCTTGGTCTGAGGCTTTTACTGAAAGGCAGCCACTTAGAGGCATCATGCTACATGACACTCAGGGCTGCTGAAACTTAGGCTCCAGAAGATGAATTCAGACACACATCAATCATGCTGATGTATGTACAGGGCAGTCCTGACAGACTGCAATAACTCAGACCATTGGCCACGTGTACAAGACATGACCATCAACCATGATCATTCTGAGGGCACATTCCCAGGGGTGGGACTTGGCCAATCCTGGTTCCAGGTTCCCTTGAAGACATGCAAGGACCAAACATGAACATCTGTTCAGGGAACACTTTCCTCATGTTCCACATGTGCTAATACTCCACATTGCCCATTAGATGGGCACTGAGTGTGTAAATTCTGACACAGATCAAGACTGCATCCAGTGAAAACTGAACTGACTATTGATCTATAGTGGGTTTATGCTCAACTTTCCTGTGCTGCCTTCTCACTATCAGCTACTGGGGCGCTGAATATTTACAGAAAACCCATCCACTGGTGTGAGCAAACCCCTACTTTACTGAAAATTCATCTGGGTCTCCTCCCACTCTGCTGGGGGCATATGAAGATATCTTTTGCAAATTCATATCCCACCTCCCAATGGTCTCTCTCTTTGCCCAGCTAATTTCCCCAGGTGTGTGTCCATAGAGTCATCATAACATTTACATGTGGCACAATGTTATTGCATATAAAGAGCTAAGAGACAGTACATACATGGGGGAGGTGAACATAATGGACCAGGCATGGTAGCACACACTTGTGATCCCAGTCACCCACAAGGTGGAGGCAGGAGCATCACAAATGTGAGGCCAATCTAGACAACACAGTGACAGCATGTCCCAGAATGAAACATATTTTGAGGAGCAGCTCAACTACATAGCACTGGCCTAGCATGTGTGAAACCTGGTTCAGTTCTCCATGCTTAAAATACAAAAAGATTGTGGAAGCTCTAGACTTGAGTTTCCTACTGGTGTTACCAATTTTAAAAGGCAATCTGAAAAGGAATATGTTGCAAATTTGAAAAGCCCGATCTTATAAAAATCCACAAAAAAAGCAAAGGTAGTGATTAATTTTTTAATTATCAAGACAAAACTTTAAATATAGAGAAATGTCTGGCAAGTATTATTGAACCCCTAAATATATTGAACTCCTATATATTCATTACTCAGATTAGAGTTATACTCCATGATCAATGTTGTTTCAATTAGATTTTTATTCATTATCAATTTGTATCCTAAAAGATAAGCACTGTTTAAAATGCACAAACACTACCAGTATTTCATCTAGATTGTAAGGCTGGCCTGAACTTGACTTCTTTTTGTCCAGTCTCCCTGGCACTGGATGACATGCATGGCCAGGAGGAGGAACCTCAGGAGCAAAATGGCATAAGTTTCCACCCTGCTGTGTTAGGTGCACCACGAGGGACCACAGGCCACCCTGACTGCATGCCTTGCTGACCATGCTTGGCCTCTTGCCCCAGCCTAGTGGTGAAGACTAGCAGTTGTGCAGACAGCCTCTGCAGCCTCTCAAGGGAAGCACTTTGCCCACAAGATCTGTTGCCTATGCACGCTCCCACTTGTCAGGAAGAAAACCTCGAGGTCCAGAGTAGTGTGGCAAAGGCAAGTAGTACCTTTATCTTTATTGAAGTTTATTTAATATAATTTGAAATGGTACTTAAGAAGATTTGAAGAGACCTTCATTATTGACCAAGCTGTGACCTCTAAATCAGTAAGACAGGCTGAGAATTTTTTTAAAAACCATCACTGGGCAGGTGGCACAGGCCTGTAATTCCAAGTCCAGGGAGGCTGAGGCATTAGAATGCAAGTTTGAAGGTAGCCTCTTCAACTTCCAGAACTTGTCTCAAAATAAAATAAAAATAGAGCTGTCACTCAGTGGTAAAGATCCCTGAGTTCAATTTTTAGTATGAATCAATTAATTAAACAAAATTAAATAAAAGCAACGGGAGGAACCTATTGGAGCTGAATTGCTGGCAGTGCTGCCATTCAGAGGATGTGGAGCCTGCAAGTGGGTGCAGGACTCTGTTGGGCCCAGGAGGGCCTCAGGGACCTGTGACAGTAGACACAGGGAGCCCAAGATGTGGCAGGCCTGGTGGTCTCAGTCCTGTTTGAGAAACCTCACCAGAGCCTGGCAATGAAAAGGGGTTCCCCAACTGGAGGGCAGTCATTGTTACCTGGAGTGCTGTTTCAGGTTCTGGACTGAAAGCAGCAGCACCTGAGGTGCATTCTCAGGGTCAGTCTCTGCTCCCTGAATGCTGCAGAAGAACCAAACACCCTAATGAGTCAAACACTCCATAGTGTGGTTTCCTACTAGGGATGGCCCCTGGTCACCAGGTAATAGGGGAGAATGTGATAGGCGCACTCGTGATTTCCCAAGTAACCACATAGTCTTTCATATCTCGGGGCCTGGATGCTGGTCAGGAAAAAGTCCCTGGGGGCCAGATCGACAGGCACAGAAGAGCAGAGCTTTTCCTCAGGACTAGAGGAAGAGTGCTGGAGAGGAATGAGGTGTGCTTAGCCTCAGGACTCTGGAGACATAGAAGTGTAGGCTGAAAGCAGGAGGTCCTAAACAAGGCTCCAAGTGGAACCGCAGGAAGATTTGTATGTCAGAAAGAGAAGTGAGGGTATTTCTATTCTCTATGTCCAGCAGAGAAAAGGAGGTGTGCATTCCAGACTGACTATTCAGCACTTTCTGTCCATCAGAAAGGCAACCCCCCCACTGCTCCTGGTCCTCCGTGCCAGGTTGGAAGAATGAGAAAAAGAGAGTATGGTTTTTGGTTACTGCTGGGGTCTCACAGGCAGTGTGGTGTGATTTGGGTGTGTTTGACATGTCAGAAGGGTCCACTGTGAGTGAAGTCTTGCTGTGCAGGGTGGCATTGGGTAGAGGTGTAGCATCTTTGGAACTTGGCCTAGTGGGCAGTCCTGGGGTCATTGAAGTAGTCCCATGAAGTGGGTGCTCTGGGACAACAGGTGGTGTTCATGGTGGGTTGTTATAGAGGCCAGAGCCTGCCTGCCCCACCTGGAGATGGGATGCTTTCTTCATAAAACCTGCTGTTGTGATGCCCATGAGCAGGTCTTGAGGCTTTCACCAGAACTGTCATGAGACAGGATTCATGGCTTAGACATGCCAAATCCGAGGGAAATCAGTTCTACTCCATGGACTCAGCTGCCTCAGGCATTTCCTTGCAGAGTTGCAAGACTGAAAAACAGATAGCAACATTCCTGCTCAGCTCTGCAGGCTCATAGTCCACAATCACGGCACTGGCAGCCTTGGTGTCTGGACAGGGCCCCTTTCTGGAGAAGCCCTCTGGCTGTGTTTCACATGGCAGATACTGTGCTCTTGGGACTGTCTCATGAAAGCACCAATGCTCCCCAGAGGGGCTCTGCCCCCTGACATAATCCCCCTCAATTCTCCTCAGGGCTGGACATTAAACAAAGGGTTAAGTGGTCATCAAGCATTAAGGCCACGCAGTTCCTTCCAAAACACAAATCATTCTCAGATGTATTGAATGCTTTCATTTCCTTCCAATAGCCTCCAATGTTCACCTTGGCAATTAAGTTCAGAATTTCAGGTAAACATGTCCATCACAGCAACATGAGGTGAGGCACCATTCATACTGAGTCAGCCTGGTTTCCCTGTGTGAGTGGAGGGTCCCACCAGGTCAGTTCTTCTGCAACCAATGGGAAAAGGCCTAGGCAGTCATTTTTATTCACATGGAGAAGATGGGATGCAGGAAAGTGTTTTGTGCAAGCTCACAGCCCACCAAGGCATTGGGCTGAAGGTCAGGAATAATCCTTTCTGCTGGGCAGGATGGCACACACAGGCAATTCCAGTGAGTTGGTACGCTGAGGCAGGAGTATTGCAAACTTGAAGTCAGCCCTGGCAATTTAGTGAAACCCTGTCTTAAAACAAAACCATACAAAGGGCTGGGGAGGCAGCAGTGGCAAAGCATCTTTGGGTATAATCCATAGTAACAACAACAAAAACACTGAATATTTTGTTTTGATGTGCCACCCATAAGCCTTCATGGCTAAACCCCCCTTCGAGACTGGGTAGGTGTCATTGTGCTGTTCAGGGCTGGCAGAGGTGGTATCCCTGGCCCTTTTGCTCTGTGCCTGAAACGTGCCCTGTGGGTTCTCGGCAGCGCCTCTGTGCCTGGAATTGGACACCAGTGTCAGCACTGGTTTGGGGAGTCAGGGGCAGCTGTGCCCCTGTGGCTCAGCTCCAGGGACTCTGTGGTGTCCTTGCCCATGGTGGTTCTCTACCTAGGCCTCACAGCTGGCAGAACAGGTGGGGTGGCCAAGTGCCCACAGAGCTGAGGAAGAGGGTGGGTGGAGCTGCCTTATGAGGGTACCTGGCAGAAGAAGCCCCTGCCTGGACTCATCATCCTCCAGGCATGTGGTGAGGGTGGCAGCCCACATCTGCAGGACCTTGAGGCCACTCTTTTGTCATCCCAGAGTGCATCTGTCCTCATGTCCTTAAGGAAGACTTGGCCACACCGTCCTCCTCTCCTGAGTTCACTCTCACCCCTCTGATGAGTAGACAGAGAACTTTCCAAATTTTTCAAGTATGCTTACATGTTGGTAAAATTCCATCTCCTTAACTCTCTTTTCGTGGTTTACAAGAAGCACTCAGCAGTGCCAAACCCACCCTCAACACACTACTCAGACATGTCTTCAGGCAAGAAGATTCTCATTGCTCCCAGATCCTGCCTGCCATGAAATGCAGGGGTAGAGCTGGTGGGTCATTTCCCAGCTGTCCTGTAGCAAGTGTGGTCTCTCTTCCTGTGTCCATCCTGTTTCTCACTCCAGTCTCAGGCAAACCAAACTGGCCCTCTGGTGACCTGTACTGACTACGGAGGTGGCCTTCAGCAGGCTGAGACTTTCTGCAAGTCTTTTCTTCCTGGGTGTTGACAGAGTCTCCCTGAGGGTGAAAATGGTGCTCAAATGGACACACTGAATTCGGGTTGCAGAAGGAAGGCCAACCTGTGTGCTGGCTCTGGAAGAAAGGAACCAGGCCACAGATGTGTTCCCCACCTACAAGCACCTGCCTGTACTGAGGGGCCTCCCCACAACTGCCCCCTCTAGGTCATCCAGACCAGGGTGGATGACCAGTTGTCCAGGGTGGGCAACTAGAGGAGTCTGGAGGAGAAAACAGCCCTGTCAGATTTCTCAAGAACAACAGAAAATTCCTCAAGCTGGCAGAACTGGGCAGAGTCCTGAGGAGTAGCTCTGCAGGCTTTGTTGGAAGCTTCCAGCTGGGGCAATTGATGTCAGAAACCTAGTTGGTGGTGCATTTGAGGACAGAGAGACACGTGGTTGTGCAGAACCCACAGAGGAAAGCATTTCTGATCTACCAGCATTGTTCCCCAGCTGCAGATGGAGTCCACAAGTTGGAGACACTGAGGGAACCCACCTAATGAGACCCTGACTGCACACGCTGGGCCTTCTTTCTTTCTGTGACCAAAGACCACTCTGGGGAGTTTTGTGTGACCAGGCAGACCAGCTGCCCCAGCCTGGATCTGACTGAAAGGTGTTGACTGAAAGGTGGGGTGGCAGCCATGTGAGCCCCAGGAGACACACTAGGAATGGGCAGCTCTTCAGAGCTCTGGGATCCACACTTCAAAACATGAGGCTGAACAGACTTTAGGCTCGGCACAAAAGTGAGCCTGAGTGTGTGTGACCTTAGACTCACTGAGCTTCCTGACTGCCTTCAAGATGTGTGACTCTTATGTCTACCAGGACACCAGGCCCTTATGAAGGAATGTCCCCTGTTAAACAATAAGTGGACTGAGTCTGGTAGAGTACACCACTTACAATGCCAGCCACCAAGGAGGCTGAGGTAGAAGTATCAATTTTGAAGCCACCGTGAGCATCTTAGAGAGACTCTGACTCAATATAAAACAGAAAGAGGCTAGGGGATAGCTCGGCTCACAGCCGAGGGCCCTCCTCATGCTGACAAGGGGGCATGAAGACACCATGAGTTTGGTACTTGTGGACTTGGGGGTTGGGAACACTGTCCCCTTAATCATCACCAGGCTCCTGGCAGTTCTTGGTAAGTCCCATAAACTCTGAGGAGGAACAGGAAATAAAGAAGACAGTGCACCTGAACCACTCTGCACCAGGCAACCCCAGATGTGCTGCTGACCTGTAGCCACACGGGGTCTCTTTCCCTTCCAGGGACCTATCATCTCAGACTCCTCTAAAACCCCAGCCTCTGGGGAAGTCTATGGTGGAGGAAGGTTGATAATAATTATGTGCCCTGCTCTGTAGCACTGGGGACCCTTGGCAGGTCTGTCATGGAGGGACAGGTTCTGCCTGGTCACTGGTGACCCTTGCTGAGGAGCCCTAGGTACAAGAACATATTCAGGTCCTGTGGTAGGTTTTCTTCCCACCTGTCAATCAAGACCTCACAGGAGTCTGTGGGACTCCTGCTGTCAGGGTCAAAAGACCCAGTAGATCATGTCTGTGTGAGTATCCAGCAGGACTACACACCAAGCTGTGTGCACCTGCCAGGTCAGGGCTGGAAAAGGGGAGGGGAGAAGGGAGACCCAGCATTCCCAGGACTGAGCATGAGGAAACAAGGGTTAGAGAACAGGCCTGGGGACCCTATGGACAATGTGGGGCAAAGAGGCCCCTGATTCTAGCAGGGACTGAATGGGAAACTCAGTCTCTGTTACCCAGCCTCCACAGTCATATTGTGACCCAACCCTAACACCTGGGTAGCAGCTGCAAACCAGACATTCCTAAACTCAGAGACAACAGAGTCTGAAACAGAACTGGAGCCAGGCTCTTCAAACCTCTGACTCAAGCCAGTGGAGGCAGAGGTCATTAGGTTCAAGGAAAAGATACATGGGGTGACTCATGATGGCCCACCACCCTCTCCAAGGCTTTAGTAGCAAAAAGATCTGTGCCTGCCCCTCCCACTAGGCCATTATGACATCACAAACTGTATGAGAGTTAAGGAGAGAGGCTGGGCAGGGCACCACACACTGCTGGACACTGCTCCCAGACTACCATGGGGAGAGGGTCCTGGGGAGAAGAGGAGGCAGGGAAGATACCATGAGGACAGAGATTCACATTAAGGTCACATCAGAAGAGGGGACAACTCAAGTGTTGCCTTTACGTGAGTACTAAGGACATAAACTGTCCTTTGAACCAGGTCCCCTGGCCTGCAGTTCTCAGTCTCCTATACCCTGTGTTTGAGCACTCCTGACCTAGGTGTTCTCTGTTTTCTCTGTGTCCTGTGTTTAAGCTCCTCTCATATACCATTGCTCAGGGTATTCTCTGTCCTTGGGACAGCACAACTCTCCCAGCAGTGCTCAGTCTTTTCTGGTTCTTGTCCTTAATCTCCCTTCCCCACCATTGCTCAGGGTCTTCTGAGTCCTGTGGGTGAACTCCCCTCTCCCACCAGTGCTCAGTCCCTTCTGGGTGGACTCACTTCACCTATCAGTGCTCACTCTCCAAAGATCCCTAGGCAAACTTTTTCCCTTAGAGAACTCTCTGGTTGAGCCCCTTTCCTGCTAATGTCAATACAAAATCTCTGGACTTATCTGTGTGTCCAAAACAACATGACTGTGGTGCTTGGAAATATGTGGCTACTTCCTCTTTTCAACCATCTCAATAAGCCTTCAGTGCTGCCATGCAGACAGGCTCCTCACCAATGCCGGAAAATTCTAGACAATGTTAATGGATATCAATTCCCACAGCACTTAAGACCTCATTTCACAAATCATAGTCCTCAATTACCACACCATTCTTCATGTGACTGAGTTCTTATGGGAGATGTAGCGTGCCCAGGATTTCTACCACCCCTCTGAGCCGTGGACAGAAAGAATATTTTTAATTATTTTCAGGATCTTTTCTGATATGTCACTGACTGCCCTCTTCTGACAAAAGAAGAACCTTCCTCTGGATCAGGCACAATGCACCCCTTCAAAGGACAGTGTGAAATGTGACCAAAGACAATTTCCCACCATTATGAATAAGTCATTCATGTTGACCTTTTAAATAACACCATTCCCACCATCTCTCAGATCACTGAGACATTGGCCCAAGGGACACTCTTAAAAAGGATCCAAAATCTCCGACACCTGTGGGAGAGAAACCCTCTCCCAAAAGAGCTCTGTCTCCTCAGAATCCTGTGGTCAAGGACACTTCTTCTAACTTTCCTCAGGTTTCTCCGGTGTCTGTCCTAAAATAGTTCTCAGCCACCATTGCTCAGGGTCTTCTGAGTACTCTAGGAAAGCACTCCTCTCCCAAAAGGACTCAGACTTCTCTGGGTTCTTCCCTAAATCTCCCCTCACCCATCATTGCAGAGTGTCCTTTCAGTCCTGTCTGTGAGTGCCACTGTCACATCAATGCTCAGTCACTGCTGGGTGTTGTGGGTGGACTAATTTCAAATACCAGTGCTAGTGCTCTCTCTCCAATAATCCCTAGGCAACCTGCTTCCATTAGTGAACTCTCTGGGTGAGCCCCTTTCCTACTAATGTCAATAAAACATCTCTGGCCTTACCTGTGTGTCCAGGCCAACATGACTGTGGAAACTTGCAGAGATGTAGATATGTCCTCTTTCCAACAATCAACAGGCTTTTGGAGCTGCCATGCAGAGCAGCATCTCACCAATGCTTGAAAATCCAAGACAATTTCAATGGATGTCATATCACCCAGCACTGAGGAACTCACTTCACATAGCATTGACCAAAATTCTTCATCTTCCTCAAGTTACTGAATTCTTATGTGTCATTTAGCATGCCCAGGATAAATGATATTTTCAGAAGTGTGGATAGAAAGCATATATTTAAATATTTTCAGCATCATCTCTGATATGTCACTGACTGCTCTCTTTTGACAGGAGAGGAAACCACCTAGGACCTCTGGATCAGGCACAATGCACAACATCAAGGGACAGTGTAAAATGTGGCCATGGATAATTTCCATCATCATGCAGGAGTTCTTCAGACCTTTGAAATATCACCACTGTCCCACAACCCCTGAAGTAACTGAGAACTTTTCTTTTCAAAATAGACCAAGAACTGTGAGTTGATGAGCAATCCTATTCTAACAGAGCTCAGTCTTCTCTGACTTCTGTGACCAAGCACACCTCATCTAACTTTTCTCACGCTTCTCTGTTTCCTACCCTAAATCTCCCCTCCACCACCATTGCTCAGGGTTGTCTGTGCCCTATAGGTGAGCACACCTCTCCCACCAGTGCTTTGTCTTCTCTGGGTCTTGTCCTAAATATCCCCTCACCCATCATTGCTGTGAGTGCCCCTCACCCACTAGTGCTCAGACTCCACTGTATCCACTTTGTGATAGCCCCTCTTCTAACGTTGCACAGCCTTCTTTGTTTCAGCCACTGTTTGTCTAATGTGTCCTTACTATTTATCCTCTCTGTCCATTGGCTGTGCGCCCATCACCTAAGAGTGCTTAGAGAAGTCTCTCTTCTGTCCTAGGTTCCCCAAGGCAATCTTTGTTCAGACTCCTCTGGGTCCTGTGGGTGAGCTCCCCTCTTACAGTGTTCAGTCTTCTCTGGGCCCTATCTTTAATTTGCCTTCACACACTTTTTCTCAGTGTCATCTCTGTCCTGTGGGTGAGCTCCTCATTCCCACTAGTGCTCAGTCCCCTCTTGGTATTGTGGGTAGACACACTTCACCTACAAGTTCTCACTCTCTAATGAGCCCTAGGGAAACTTGATGAGTTCCCTTAGTGAACTCTCTGGGTGAGCCCCTTTCCTTCTAATGTCAATATACTATCTCTGGCCCTACCTCTGTATAACCAGGCCAACATATCTGCACAAACTTGGATAGATGTGGATACTTCCTCTTTCCAAAAGCCTCAGTTAGGCTTTGGTGCCTCCATGCAGACAGGATACTCGCCAAACCTTGGAAACAGAAGACATTTTTTATGGATATCATTTCCAACAGTATTGAGGACCTTGTTCCACCACTCATAGTCCACAAACTATAAACCCTTTCTCAAGGGTCTGAGCTCGTATGAGTGATGTAGCATGTCCAGAATTTTTAACATCCCTCTGAGCAGTGGATGGAAAGAATATATTTCAGTATTTTCAGGATCTTCTCAGACATGTCACTGTCTGCTCTCTTTTGACAAGACAGAAATCCTAAGAATGCTGAGTTAAGCACAATGCACATATTCAAGGGGCAGTGTGAAATGTGGCCACGGACAACTTCCCATCATCATGGGGGTACATCTTCAGACCTTTGCAATGGGACTGTTTCCACCATACCTGAGGCCCAAGGAATACTCAGAAAGGTTCCCAAATCTCTGAGACCTGTAGGTGAAAACGCATCTGGAAAAGGACCCATGTCTCCTCTGAATCCTGTAAAGCACACCTCATCTTTGCTCTGTATTCACTGGGTTCTGTCCTAAACCTCCCCTCATCTACCATTGCTCAGGGCACTCTGAGTCCTGTGGAGGAGCATCCTCATCCACTAATACTCTGATTCCACTGGGACCTCTTGTTGATAACCTCTCTCCTAACATGGCTCAGCCTTCTCTGTTTAAGCTGGTAACAGAGATAGGTTTGCCTAACCTATCATTACTCAGTCTTCTTTGGGTCCTGTGGATGAGCACCCTTCTCCAACATTGCTCAGGCTCTCCTGTTTTCTTCGTCTGAGTTCCTTAACCTTCCCATGCTCCTTCCATTCTGGGTCCTTCTGGTGAGTACCCCTCACTTTAGTGTGCTCAATCTTCCCTGTGTCATCTTCCAGATTTCTCTAGGAAATCCTTTCTCAGACTCATCTAGGTCCCATGTGTGAGTGTCCCTCATCTGACAACACTCAGTCTTATCCTGCCCTTACTCTCCCTTCACACAGATTGCTCAAAGTCATCTGAGTGCTGTCCCACACAGGTGATCAATTTTCCCTGAATATTGTTATGGATTGCTCCTTATCCTTCAGTACTCTGACTCCTCTGTGTCCTCTGGGTGAGTGCCCCTCATACAGCAGTTCTCAGTCTCCTCTATGCATTGTGCTAAGTTCCCATAGCCAATCTCATTTAGCCTCCTCTGGCTCATGTGTGATCATAGATAACCTAACATCCCTCTGTCTTTTCTGGATTCTGCCTTAACCTCATGTACCCAACTGTTGCTCAGGGTCATCTGAGTCCTTTGGCTGAGCACCCCTTTCCCACCAGTGCTCAGTTTTCTCTGGGTCTTTTCCTTAATCTCCCCTCCCATACCATTGCTCAGGGTACTCTGAGTCCTGTGGGTGAGCAGGCCTCTCCCACCAGTGCTCATTTCCATTTGGGTACACTTGCAATACCAGTGCTCCCTCTCCACTGAGCCCTAAGCAGCCCAGGTCTCTCAGTGAATTCTGTGAGTGAGTCCCATTCCAGCTAATGTCAGTTAACCACCCCTGGACTTATCTGAATATCCAGGTCAACACTATTGTGGAAACTTCCCAAGGTGTGAATACTTCCTCTTTCCAAAAACTTCAATTGGCTTTTGATGCTGCCATGGAGTCAGACTAATCACCATTCTTGAAATCCCAAAACAATTTAAATGGATGTCAATTCCCAGGACACTGAGGACATCGTTCCTCTACTCATAGTACATCTTTTCCTGACCATTTCTCAAGTGACTGAGGACTTCTGGGTAATGTAGCAAGTCCAGGATTTCTGATATCTTTCTGAACAGTGGATGTAAAGCCTATACTTAAGTATTTTCAGAATTTTTTCTGATATGTCACTGACTCCTATCTTTTGACAAGATAGGAACTCACCTAGGACCTCTGAGTCAAGCACAATGAACACCTTCAAAGGACAGTGTGAAATGTGGCCAAGGACAATTTCCCATCATCATGGAGGATTTCCCCAGACCTTTGAAAATGCACCTCTCTCACAGCACCCCTAAAGTAACTGAGACCATGACCGAAGGAAATCTCTTGATAAGGGGCCAAAGGATGTGAGTCATCTTGATGAGCACCTCTTTTCCAACAGAAGTCTGTCTTCTCTGGCTCCTGTGGTTAAGCACACCCCACCTAAATTTACTCTGGCTTCTCTGGGTCCTGCCCTAAGTTCTCCACTCACCCACCATTGCTCAGGGTCTTCTGTGTTCTATGGGTGAATGCCCCACTCCCAAAAGTGCTCAATTTTCTCTGGTTTCTGCCCAAAGTCTCCCCTCATCCAACATTGCTCAGGGTGAATGAAGCACACCCACTAGTGCTTTCATTCCACTGGGTCCTCCAGTTGATTGCCCCTCTCCTAACATGCATGACTCAGCCTTCTTTGTTTCAGCTGTTAAGTTTGCCTTACCTGTTATTTTCAGTCTCCTTTGGGTTGTGTGGTTGAGGTCCCTCACTAACTCTTCTCAGTCATCTGTGTTTCTTTGTACTGAATTCCCCAACCATTCTTTGATCATTCTTCTCTAGGTCCATTGGGTGAGCACCCTAAAAAAATACTGCTAAGGCAGCTTTATGTCTTGTTCTATCTTCCCCAAGGCATTTCTTACCCAGATACTTCTGGGTCTTGTGGGTGAGCAACCCTCACCTGACAGTGCTCAGTCTTTTCTGTGTCCTGTCCTTAGTCTCCCTCCCGAAACACTGCTTAGTGTCATCTGAGTCCTGTGGCGAGTGTCCCTCGCACACAGGAGCTCAGCTTTCCCTGAATATTGCTATGGAGTATCCCTTACCCTTCAGTGTATCCTGTGTGTCCTCTGAATGATTGCACCTCATCCAGCAGGGTTCAGTATACTCTGGGGCCTCTGGGTGAATGCCCTCACCCAGCAGTGCTTAGTCTCCTCTGAGCCATGTGCTAAGATCCCCTAGCCAATCTTTTCTCAGCCTCATCTGGCTCCTGTGTGTGAGCACATATAGCCTAACAGTGCTCATCTTTAGGTTCTGTTTTATCCTTACTTAACCCACCATTGCTCAGGGTCTTCTGAGTCCTGCACATAAGCAGGACATCATGCACAGTTGTTGATTTTAACTGAATACTATTACCAAGCATCCCTTACCCTTTTGTTCTCTGTCTTCTCTTCATTATGTGGTAAGGGCACCTCACCCACCATTACTCAGACTCCTCTGGTTCCTCTGGGATTGTGCCCCTCACCGACCAGTGCTCAGTCTCCTCTGGGTCTTTGGGTGAGTGCCCTTGCCCAGCAGAGCAGAGGTCCCTCCTGCTCTTCTGCACTGTCCCAATTGTTCTTCATTGCAGTTGGTCCTCAGTTGCCTAGTGGTGAGTACCACCCTCTCTCTAGTGTGACTTCTTTATGAAAATATGTTGAGAGTCTTCCTCCAGTTCCCTGGGAACCCTTGGTCTTTCTGGTTGAGTAAGTCTTCCTTTATTGCCTGTCCCTGGTTGAGCTGATTGTGGGGTTTGTTCTGGGCCCCTGTTTGGATTTCTGTGCTGCCTCCTCCTCATATGCTGCAGAAGTGCTTCTGAACCATGGTTGCCTTCATGGCCCAACTTGTGGTGGTTCAAGGGGATGTTGGCAGCCCTGACTGGGCTATTCTGTCCTCTCACATAGTGGATAGATCAGGCTTTCTTCAGAGTGTCTTCCTAGCTGTGCCAGATCTGGCTGTGCTGAGGTTCAGAAGCCCTGAGGCAAAGATGTCCTGCACCCATCCCTGAGCCCCCCTCTGAACAGGCTGCCTCCATCCCAGAGCCCTCCCTCTTTTTTGCAAGCCCCTCTTGTGGTCCTTCCAGGACTCTGATTCATGCTGATGAGAGCCACTCTCCTCCTCATGGCCTGCCTCCTCATTCACCTGAACTCTTTCCCAGTATGGTCAGCTGCTCCCAGTAGAAAGTTCTGGGGAGTGAATGTGGGTTCTTCTTTCCTCTGGTTAGTTCAAGCATTTTGGGCCCATACCCTTCTTGTTCTGCTCTGTACCCCATCGGAGGAACAGCATTGAGGAGAGCTACAGAATCCCAGGATGAGCCAGGTGTGTGGGGAAAAGTAGTGAGTGGGCTTGGCTGAGGCCCTTCTTGGGATCTGGACATCTCCTTGTGCTACTCCATGTCCTGTAGACCTCCTGGGATATCAGAGGCCCCTAGGGTCCCTCAACTACACCTACCTGGGGTGCCAGTGGATGACAATCAGCAAGTTCTCTGAAAGGAGTCATGAAATCATTATTAATCTCCCTGGTGCAGAGGATGTGTGACCTGGGCTTCACTAATAAAGACACCCTCTCTTCCTGGTGGATTGCACAGATCAAGTTCTTCTCATCACCTGCCTCCCTGTTGGCTAGACTCCTGAATCTGTACTAAACTGACCGTGGCCATCAACACACCCTGGACAAGTTCAAGTTCCTAGGAAGTGTTCCCTGCTCTCTATTCACAGAGACATTCCCCCAGCAGTCACTGGTTGATAGATGAGTATGATTCCTGCCAAAAATGTGGGTGGAAAATGTCATTTATAAGTAACACAATATAAATCAAAGGGAATATTTGTTGCATTCAACTCCTTTGTGCAGGACAAGTGAGTGTTTCTGGTGGAATGGATGCTAGTTTGTAGTGCAGGAAGCGGGTTCCACACATTTCTGTAGCTCTTCACACTGGATTGGCTACATTGATACATATTCCTGCATTATTAGTCTTTGTTTGATCACTGCATTAAATGGATTCAATGCACCAAATGATGAAACAGTACAGAGCGAGCGGTGACTGCCTATTTCTGTTTTGTAGATGTCTCAATTGACCTGGACTGGGCATGACCAGGAAGGAAACTGAAATAGAGCAGCACATTGCTTGCCTGTGAACATGACTCAGGTGAATCTGAGCAGGGATGATAGCAAGACTGTGTGCAGTTTTTCTCAGGTTTCAGTTGGCAGTATAGCCATCTAGGGGTGCCTCACTCAGTCCTGGCTCTGGAAGTCGGGTGGGCTGATAGGTTTAAGGGTCCACCCTTGCCCATTGACAGTCCTGTCTTCTGCACACTGGTTCCCAGGCACACATGGTGCCTAGGGTGGTTCGGCAGAAATGGCATGGCTTGGGACAGGGATGGCTCTGTCTACATTCCAGCTGTGGAGGTTCCTCCAGTCAATGTCTTCCTAATATCCTCCAGGGCTGCTGTCCTCAACAGACTCTTCCCAACCTCTGTTCACTCCAATTGCTCTTCCCCTGTGACCTCACTGGTGTACCCTTCTCGAATAACCCAAACCCCTTGGCAGAGCTGGGCTTTGGTTCTTCTCAAATCCTGTGGTCCTGAAGTCAGAGATTTAGGATATCACACTTGCCTCCATGCATAGAAATCCACTGGCACTTTCAGGAGAAAGAATCTATTGAATGCTGAGAGGTAGAGAAAGATAATCCACCTTTATGAGGACTGTGGACCTGGCCCTCAGCCACATGAATAAAGGCAGGTACTAAAGGCCAGATGGCACCACCCTTGGTGGGTGAAGACCTTTCTTAAAATGAAAATACCAAGCGCCAGTGAGGAGGAATTAAAATTGAAGTTTCCAAACATACCACAAGTCCTGAGTCTATGGGAAGAACTTGGAATTCTCACTGGAAATAAGAAAAGCACAAGCCCCAGCCCCAAGCAGGACTTCCTGGGGTCACTGATGCAGATGGATCAATCAGAGGAAGTTCTGTCACTGCACCAAGTCTAGAAATTGTGAAGCACTTGAAAGGGGAGGAGGAGGTGTTCATGCAGTAGGGAGGAGGGGCCCATGAAACATTCAGGGCAACATGATGTGGAAATTGTTTTTCAGACTAGGGAAGAAGTGCTCCAGTGGCCCAGCATGAAGGTGAAGGAGGAGGGGAGCTGGATGCAGTGCATGGCCACATTGCAGCTTCAGAGAACACCTGGAGAGTGGGAGAAGGTGCTGTGGGATGGACTCAGCCAAGGAACCCCTGGATCTGCACATTTGTGTTTCTGCAGTTTACCATGGGGTCATGTGCATTTATGAGCAGGTAGGTGATTGTGGAAGACTGTGGTGTTCTTCAGCTGGGTCTCTGGGGAATGTCTGTGTGCTGGATGCAATACAGCAATCCTCCCACATGGGGCTCTGCTGTGGCTGCTTGACTCTTCCTGCAGAGCCCTGCACTGCTGCCTCCCAATCCCTTCAGCACTCTCCCAGCAGCCCTGTACCTTCCTCTGCATGACCTCATCACTCAGCCCTGCCTGGGACAGGCCTGCATGCCAACCTCCAGAGGGAAAGGCAACAGAGATGGCACCATCACAGTCAAAGCTAGGCTGTGTCCTTTGTTAGCTTCGGGACTGGCTTCCTTCCTAGGGCCAGACCAAGCAGTGGGACTAAGCATCATTTGTGATGTTCTGGTTGCTTCAGGCAGAGCCAGGCTGTTGAGGTTGGGTGGAGAGGCAGAGAAGGTGAGCAAACAGCATGTGGGTGGTGTGGGGCAGGATGGGCAGGGTGCCTGGAGAGTATAAACCATGTGGACTCCAACCTGAGAGTGTGAGGGCAGTAGGGGCTCCTGGTTCCAATCTCCTGTGGAGCCTGGAGTACAGAGCTTCCATTGCTGAGAAGTACCTGTTCTGCCCTGAGTCCTACAGGATCCTCCTCACACGTGGAGTCATGGATTGTCTGCTTCAAGCTTATAACGGAGTAGTGATCACCTCAGCTCCCAAATGGCAAAGAGGCTTGGCCAATGGTACCCAAGCAATGAGGGGCAGGCCCAGGGACCAGAACCCCGAACCATCGGGTCTGTCTGGGAGGATGCAGACAGAAACCAGTCAAGAAGGGGCCAGGTCCTGACCTGTGACCTGCAAGGCTGTTCTGCCTGGGTGTTCCAGTGGGATTACTGGCAGAGTGTAACAAGCAGATGTCCCCAAGGGTGTCCCACTGGAGGGTGTGCTCATTCAGACACTTTGAGGTTCCTAGCTTTAAATCCAGGAGCACAGATAAGCCTGTGTGTACGTAGGAGATGAGACACAAGGCCAGGGATCAGTTCCAGACCTCATTCGTGGCTGAGTCCAGTCAGAACAAGAGGGGGCAAAGGCCAAGATGAAGACCAAGCCAACCCCATCTAGACATACCTAGCCAAGCTCAAATGACAGCTGTGTTAGGGGCAGGGGCAGGCATATGAGGCATGATGAGGCTCGTGCTGCTGGGACTCACCTTCTCCACAGGAGGTCTTGGATCATTCAGAGCCTCTATGATGGCTTTTGTCACATATGTCTATGGATGTTTAAAAACATACATGCACTCGTTGATTTGAGGTACTGCGTGTGGAAACCATGGGCTCTCTGCCAGGCCTTTTTTTTTAAATTTAAACATAGGGTCTCACTAAGTGACCAAGGCTGGACTCAAACATGGAATCCTAGAGCCTCAGCCTTCCCATAACTGGCATGCCAGGCATGGCCTCTTCACCAGTATCTGTGGATATTGGAACCCAGTAACCACACTCAGGGAAAGATTCATGTACACTGTGAGGTATGATATCTCTTCTGCAGTGACCTCTGGCAGGTTCTGGATCACCTGAGTCTTTGGAGGACAATGGGGGTCTGGGATAGTTCTTGTTCTTGGCTGGGAATGTGACTGCAGATTGTGTTGCTCACCAGGGCTGATCAGTGTATCTAGACCATAGGTGAAAGGGACAGAATTTTGAGGACTGTAACTGGAGAAAAGGATCTGACCCTGGTGGTTTGAGGAATGGGGACCTCATGTGAGGAAAGGCCAGGGAGGAAAGTGTTTTAGTAAAAGGTCAGTAAAAATATATGCTTCCTTCCAGAAACAAAGCAGCATGGGCTCTTTTGGAAAACCCAGATGCCATGTGTACTTGGCTGTCTCTGACAATGACCTGGCTCAGCCTTGCTGAGTGGAGATGTCAGGTCCTCATCCAGCCTGGTCAGAGGTGGAATGGAGGGTCTGCCATGTGCCTTTCTGCTCAGCATTGGCAGTGGATTGTGAGAGACTTTGCTGCATCTTCTGGCCTCCATCTCCTTGCTTGCAGACCAGTAGATGCCATGTGATTTCTGGTGAAGTTCTTGGGTGAGCTCCATGCACATCATCGGTTCCTCCTGCCCTCATCTTTTCCACCTTTCCCCAGGCTTCCACAGCAATGGGTGACGTTTTATAAAAAAAAAAAAGAATTTAATTGCAAGTAGAATGCTTTCCAATGGCCCTTTGTGTGAGGTTGCAGCCAGAGTCACCTGGTCACTGTGTTGATGTCTGATGGACCCCACAGGTGGACCACTTTCAAGCCTACCCCCATCACAGAGGGAATCCCAGCTAGAACTGCAGGAGTCACAAGACTGAAGAGGTATATGAAGAAGAGGAGATGTGGAAGCTCTTAGTTCCAACTTTGTAGAAAGGGTCTGGGATTGGGGATTATGCCCAGGTACATGCTGGACACTCACAGAGCCCTGGGAGAAGGGAAGTCCCATGAGGTTTTAACCCATGGTGTCCTGGGTACTTGGACAGAAGAGTGACTGCAGCCAAGGAACCTGGAGTCTGGGCTGGGCACAAGGCAGGTGTGACCCAGGCTGCTCTCCACTGCAAGACCACCTGCTGCACCTGGCCCACCCCAGGCAGGGCTCCAGGTGAAGCTCAGCTGAGGAAGCATTCTCTCTGAGCCTGTTTTGGTGCTCACTTTGGCTAAAGGGTCTTTTCCACTGATTCCTACAGTCTGTCAATTCCCCTCTGAACAGGGACCTGATCAGACCAAAGAATGAGACACATCCAACCTGGTGACTTGGGTCCAGAGCACTTTGTGAACAATCAGCAAAGTCTACCAAAACAGTTGCTCAGCATGGAGGAATTGTCACAGTGAGGTTGGCCAGGTGACAACCCAACCAAACCAGATGCTGCCCAGGCTTCTGAGCAGGTTCTGCTGTTGTCCACTGGGGGAACCGCTGGGCAGCTCTGCATACTGGCTCTTCTCACTCACAAGCTCTGTGTGCCCTTGAGGGGATCTCCACACCAAAGCCACATACAGGACCAGATGACAGGGAATTCCACACCTCTCAAGACTGTGGGATGGACTAAACGGGATGGTGACAGTACTGACTGCAATCCCTCCAAGGTCCCGGGTATCCACCTGCTTGTCTCCTGGCTCAGTTCCTATGGAGGGTAGTGCTTCCGAGGACGGTGTTGGTAGATCTGCTTCTTCCTCACTTTGGCTTAATTGCAATCAAATTCATTTTTCTCTTCTTTCTGATGCTGGTGAAGGCCCCAGTCCCATCAGTAGGGACTCTAGATTCTTGGCCCCAGGAAGACAAAAGTTCCTCCCCAGTGTCTACTCCCCTGTGAGCATTCCCACTGGTCCCCAGTCTGCTGATCCTGGGCCTCTCATTGAGGCACTGTCCATGTCCCCTGCACAGTGGTGCCATAAGCAGTCTGGGCCTGGGGTGTCCCAGTTACCAGGTCTTTTCAGTCCCCTCTTGGACTCCCACTTTCCTTCCTTTCTCCCCTGTGCCAGGCCCCACAGCCAGTCCTGCTTAGTACATGGAACCCCCACCTGCCCTGCCCACTCCAAGCTGCTCCTGGTCTTCATAGCAGGTAGCTGGGCACAGTCAGTGTTGGAGAGAGAGTCCAGAGTGGAGGGCCTATGAGCCTGGAGTCCCACCCCATGCTTGTTCTCCTCTCCGAGGTTCTGAATTGTGGGAGGTCACAGCTACAGCCCAGTCATTGGGATAAATGGAAAGAATCAGGACAGACTCCTTGGATGGGAATTCCCTGGACATGGCCAACAGATGGACAAGCTGCCTATTTGAGGAGTGGAGGGAGCCCATAGCTTTAGGATACAGGTACCCTGAGTCATGGGGCATGGCTGCTGTCCTGTGGGCACCTAGCTGTGGCCTTGCCTGAGTTGCATCACCTTGGCTGGGCCCTGGGCCATCAGAGTATCATCGGAGGCCACTGTCCAGGAAATGCTCAGTGGGGCCCAGAGGGGAGACCCAGGGAGCCAAGCCATTCCTCCAGAGCCCGAGGCCCCCCAGGGCTTCCCTACCTCAAAGAACATGGTATGCAGCTGAGGAACAGGACACATGGCACACACCTTTCCCAACACTGACCATGTAATGAGTCATGAAAATCTCCAATAAAGTCAAAGAACATTGTGGGTGTATAGTGAAGTGTGTGCATGTGATGTGTGTAAAGTGTGCAAATGAGTGTTCCTGTTGTGTGTGTGCTGGATGTGTGGACATGTGGGTGCTATATATGTCTTGTCATTTGCTTGTAAGGTGTGTTTCCTGTGTGGGGGTTTTAGTGTGTTGAGCATCTTTGTGTGATGTGTAAGAAGGTGTGTGTGCATGTGTGGGGTGCTCTGTTTTCTAGTATGTGTTATGTGATATATAAGGCATGTGTGCACCTGGTGTGTACTTTGTGTTTTGATGCTTGTTTTGTGAGGTGCAAGGTGTTTTGGGTGCACCTTCTGTGTGCTGTGTTGCATTTTGTATGCTATGTGATATGTAAGGAGGTTGTTTACATGTGGTGTGTGCTGTTCATTGTGTTGTGTATGTTGTGTCATGTGTAAGGTGTGTGTGTACATCGTGTGTGCTGTGTGTTGCATTGGGAGTGTGCTGTGTGCTATGTAAGGAATTGTGACCATGGAATGTGCTGTGTGCTGCATTGTTTGTGTTTTGTGGTGTGTAAGGAGTTGTGTGTGCACATTGTGTATGCTATTTGTTGTGTAATGTTTGTGTAGTGTAATGTGTACAGAGGTTGTTTACATGTGGTGTGTACTGTTGCATCACGTGTGCTTTTTAAAGTGAAGGAAGTGTGTGTACATGTGGTGCGTCCTGTGTGTTGCATTGTTTGTGTTGTGTGAATTGTGTAGTGTGTCTATTGTGAGGGCTGCATTGCATTGTGCATATTGGTTGATGTGTAAGGAGGTGTGTGCTGTGTTGAGTTGTGTGTGTTTTATAATATGTGTGGAATTGTGTGTGCTCGTGGCATGTGCTGTATTGTGTAATGTGTAAGGAGATGTGTGCACGTGGTTGTGCTGTGTATTTTGTTCCTCAATTCCAGATCTCTGAGCCTTGCAGTCAGGCCTTCAAAATCACTCAGTTCTGGTGTCACCCTGCTCTCTAATGGTCAGGGGAAGTTATGGCAATGACATGATCCCGCACTGCAAAGCAAGGGACAGACAAGGAAGCCCTGAACCTAAAATATAAGCCAAGGCCATAGCTTCTTCCAGAGAATTCCAGTGTCCAGACGACATTGAACTGGTGGGGCCTGTGCCAAGCTGGAGCCTGCCTACCTGTGCCCAGTGGAGGACATGCTGGAAGCACCCTGCCTTCCCTGTGGAAGACCCTGAAAAGCAGCCCAAGACTGTGTTCACGCCACAATTAGGGACCACAGGAGCTGGCCCATGTGGCCATGTGGCACTGGGAAAGCCACAGGAAGTAGGACCATGCCATGTACTCAATGTCTGTGTTGGTAGTACATGGATTCTGAGGCTGCGACCTCCAGTGCCCACACACAGGACAGAAGGCTGGGGTAGGAAGCCAGGGTGCTCATCACAGTACAGTTGCTCTGACAGAGGGCCTGCACAGACTAGGGGCTGCTCTCTATACCCTCCCCTTCTTGATCCACTAAAGCTTTCCAGCTGAGATAGAGGGTCTCCCTGATCCAGGTCCCAATAGAGTATCCCCAGAGCCTGTCCAGCCTGGTGGCTTCTACCACAGCATCAGGGGTGACACCTGCTCAAGGGAAGTTTTCTGACCAGGAGAGGGCTGGAAGGTCCCTTTTCTGGGATGCTGGGCCAGGGTGCTCTCTAATGAAGGAATGCCTTCCTTCTTGATGTTTATTCTTGGTGTGCCCTGGGAAGCCTCAGAACACCTCCATGCTAGGATTGCCATCAGGTTTGAAAAATACATGGGATCACAACTCCCCCACTGACACCACAACAGCCAATCACCTGCATCCTTCCCTACACCCTTTCTTGTGTTTCCAAGGCCTGTAGTCTTCCTATGGCCTTGGCCTGGAGGATGCCATGGCTGAGGGCAGAGTCACACTACTGCCCAAAGAAGAGAATGAGCCCTCATCCAGGTGGCAGTGTGGGCTCTGGCCCAGACAGCAGGGCATCTGCCCAGAGGCAGCTGCGGTATGGCAAGGACAGCAGGGGCCATACCCCAGAGGACTCTGTCCCACGCTTTAGATCCACTACCCGCTGAAGAGGTAACACTCCCACTTTTTGAACTTTCTAGTCAGTCATTGTTCCAGTTTTACTGTAGCACACAAAATTCCACTTCTTAAGAATAGCTTACCCGCCATTCTCTCTCTCTCTCTCCCCCTCTCCCTCTCACACCCTGTGGACAGATACTCTGCCTATCTACATAAAATCTTGTGCTTGATTTCCCTTCTCCAAAGTGGTTTTCTGGGTGCTTTCATTGGTTCCAAGAATTGATTGGGCTTTTCCACTGCTACTTAGGTGAGAGGAATCCCATCTGTCTCCACAGACCCCCTTCCATTTTCCCGAATGCTCTCCTCCACATCCAGACACAAGCTTCAGATCAGTGAGTTTTCCCCTAGGTGGATGTAAACACTCCTCTTCTGCCCTTAGACATGGCAGTGGCCTCAAGGCTGTTGAGGGGTGGGTGTTTCCTCAGCCACAACTGTTACAGTTCCGACTGGCCCACTTAGTAGACCTTATCTGACATGTGGGTCCCTGATCTTTATGATGAAGATTCTCTCTCAGGATGAGGCTCCTCTTGATTCTCTCTCTCTCAAACATCCTGAGGCCAGGTCCTCAATTCTTTCAGCTTTTGCCTGGCACACACTGACAGGGTTGATGATTCCCATTAGTGTACTGCCTTCTCATCTCCAGTCAATTAGTCTGTGACCTCGGGACAAATTGGGAACTGACTCATCTGTTTCTCAGTTTCTCCCAAGGGATCTAGGTCTCCCACTCCAGAAGACTCACCCTTGGGACGTTTACTAGCAAATCTTAAATCCCTTCACCTGTACCCTGACCTAGAGCCATCAAAATTTATTTGCTTGTGTAATGATATTTGGCCACAGTATCCTTTAGATAATCAATCAAAATGACCAATTAATGGCACCCTGCACCCCAATATTTTATAGGACATATACAACTTCTGTGAGTGAGTGGGCAAGTGGAAAGAGAATTTTTACCTTCAAGCCTTTCCTTTCTTGCACACTAATCTAATCTTTGCTCTTCCTGAAAACCTGAACACTTTTTCCCTTCTTCTCCCCCTCCTACTCCCTCCTCCTCCTCCAACTTTAACCCAGCGACGAATCACCCCATACCAGTCCCCCACATCAGAGGCCACTCCAGCCCCTGCTCCTCCATCTCCTTTGCCCTGTTCTGTTTCTGCTTCTGCTCCCCCACCCAGTCTACCCAGTCCTCCTGCAACACCCAGATTTTGACCAAGTCCAGGGCCCAGAGTGTGACCAAGTCCAGGGCTCCGAGTGTGACCAGGGCCAGTGCCAAGAATGTGACAAGTGTCAGGCCCTGAATATGACCTGTGCTAGGGCCCATAGTGTGGCCATGGTCAGGATATGAGTGTGACCAGTGTCAGAATCCAGAGTGTGGCTGTGGTCAAGGCCCAGAGTGTGACCAGAGTCAGGGTACAGAGTGAAACCATGGTCCAGAATGTGGTCATGGTCAGGTCACATAGGGTTACCAGAGCCTGGGTCCAGTGTGTGACAATAAGTTGTAGAGTGTAACCAGGGTCAGGGAAAAAATGGTGACTAGAATCAGGGCCCATTGTGTAATTAGGGTCCAGGCCCAATGTTTGACCAGGGTGAGGGTCTAGAGGGTGACCAAAGTCAGGGCCCAGACTGTAACTAAGGTCCAGGCCCAGAGTGTAACCAAGACCAGGACCTAGAAGGTGAGTAGGGTCAGAGTCAGGGCCTAGAGTGTGACCAGGGCCAGGGCCCAGAGGGTGATTAATGTCAGGACCCAGAGAGTGACTAAGGTCAGGGCCCAGAGTATATCCTTTCAGAACGCAGAATGTGACAAAGTCAGATCCCAGAATGTGACCAGGGTTAGGGCCCAGTGTGTAACCAAGTAAGGGCATAAAATGTGACCAGGGTCAGCACCCAGTGTGTGACTAGTTCAGGGCCCTGATGTGACCAGGGCAGGACCCAGTTGTGTCCAGGTTAGACTCTGTGCTTGACCAGTTCAGAGCACAGAGTGTGATCGGGTCAGAGCACAGTATGTGACTAGGTCAGAACCCCAGTTGTGAGTACATGAGGGTACAGAATGTGAACAGATTCAAGGCCCAGAGTGTGACCACGGTAAGGGCCCAGAGTGTGACAAAGAACAGGGCTCCATATGTGACCATGGTCATGGTAGAGAGTGTGACCTGATCAGGGCCCAGAGTGTGACTAGTGTCAGGACCCATAGTGTGACCAGAGTCAAGTCCCACCATGAATCCAGGGTCAGGGTCCAGTATGTGACCAGATCTCAGCTCAGTTGTGACCCAGACAGGGCCCAGTGTTGACCAGGGGCAGTGTGCAGTGTGTGACTAAGCTAGGGCCAGATATGACCAAGTCAGGGCCCTGTGCTTGACCAGACCAGGGCACAGAGTGTGACCAGGTCAGAGCCCCAAAGTTGACCAGGTCAGGGCCCAATTGGGACCAGGTCAGGGTACAGAGTGTGAACAGGTTCAAGACCCAGAGTATGACCAAGGTCAAGGTCCAGTATATGTATGACCAGGATTATGGGCCAGAGTGTGACAAAGGCCAGGGCCCTGAGTGTGACCATGGTCAGGATACAGAGTGTGACTAGATCAGGGCACAAATTGTGCCCAGAGTCAGGGCCATTTGTGACCAGGTCAGGGCCCTGTGTTTGACCAGTTCAGGACCCAGTTTTCACCAGGCAGGATCCAGTTATGACCAGACCAGTGCACACCTGTGAGTACCACCAGGACCTCTACCTACAACTCTCATTTCCCCACCTTCCTTTCTGAGTAGCTGGTGCCCTTGGGGAAAATAGGAGCCTAGCATTTCCCAGACAGTGTGGGGAGTGCACAGAAATCTTTCTGACCCTCTGAGGCCTTCTGGAAGGAGAGAGCCCTGCTGCTACCATGTTGCAGCAGGGGACAGGACCAGAGCAGTCACAGTGTTTGTTGAGCAGTTATGGCCAGTCTCAGTGCCCAGATTAGAAATGGGCTATTCCTGGGCCTGCTCTGTTGCTGGGGCCCCTGCTGCCAGATGCACATTTCAGGCCCCTTAACATGGCCCCCTACATCCAGGAAGACAGGCACTTACTTTCTCAGGTATTCAGTCAATATCACACATCAAGCTGGCAAGAGGATGTGAGAAGCAATTGACTACCTGATGCCAAGCACTCTTGACACCTCAACCCTGGGCTGGGAGAGATTTGCCTCAGTTCAGGAACTTAGGCCTCCAACTCCACGGCCATCCACCCATAGGCATGCACCCTGGTGTTTGGAAGCACACACTTATCAAGGCCTCCAACTGGTCCTGGTCAACCACCTGCTTGCCCACCTGACAGACAGCATTCTGATGGTTCTGGGAGCCTACCAGTCACCATCACAGCAACCTTCCCTCTCTCTAGGGCAAGAAACATAGGCCCAGACAAAGGCCTGTCCTGCACCCTGTTCCTCCCCTGGGCAGCCAGATGCATGTCATTCTGGAGACCTGTCCACCTAGGTCAACCCAGGACCTCAGCAAGGCACAAATAGTCCTCAGAGGCCTTGGGTCTCTAACCAGGGTCTCACCTGTCCCTGCAAGCTGGAACAGAGGCAGCAACCATAGCAGGCTTCTCAACCCTGGTCAAGGCAGACAGGTGGGTGGGTATGCAGAGCAGGTGTCTGACCTGCTTAGTTGGAAAACAGAGGTGAAGAGCAGCCTTGGCTATGGTGCTAGGGGCAAGAGTTCCTGGAATGCTTCCAGTTTCCACCAGCCCTGTGTGGCCCACATGGAGCCAAACCATGACCTTCATCAGGAGCCATGTGGCATTTCTGTGGTCTGCAAGCAGGTAGATGGAGGCCAGAGGAAGCAGCAAAGCCTCACACATTCCACTGCCAATGCTGAGCAGAAAGGCTCATGGCAGACCCTCCACTCCAACTCTGATTAGGCTGGATGAGAACCTAACCTCTACATGCAGCCAAGAGAAAACCAGGTACACCTGCCATCTGAGTTTTCCTAATGAGCCCATGCTGCTTTGCAACTGGAAAGAAGCATATATTTCTATTGACCTTTAACTACAACCCTTTCCTCCCTGCAAGGACAGAAGTTCCTCAGGTCTGGGTCATTCCTCAAACCACCAGTGTCAGATCCTTTTCTCCAGTTACAGTCCCTTTCTTTCTGTCCTTATGGACTGGACACACCAACTTCGCCCAGGTGAGCAGCACAATCTGCAGCCACTTAGCCAAAGACAAAAATTGCCTCAGGACCCCAGTGTTCTCCAAAGACTCTGGAGATCCAGAACCTGCCAGAAGGTCACTGCAGAAGACATATTGGAGCTCACCCCACAGTGTGTATGAGTCTTCCCCTGAGTTTAGTCACTGGGTTACAACATCCAAAGGGCCTGCTGAAGTGGCCATGCTTGGAATGTTAGCTACAGGAAGGCTGAGGCTCCAGGATCCCATGTTTGAGGTCAACCTGTGCCAATTAGTAAGACTCTATGTTTAAATTAAAAAAAAAAAAAAAAAAAAAAAAAAAAAAAAAAAGCCTGGCAGGGAGCCCCTGGGTTCTACACACAGTACCTCAAATTAACAAATGCATGTATATTTTTAAACCTCTATAGACAAATGTGCCAAAAACCAGTATCAGGGACCAAGATAATCCCAGACCTCCTGTGGAGAAGTGAGTCCCAGCAGCACCATCATCACTGTGCCTCACACGCCTGGCCCTGCCCCTAACACTGCTGTCATCTGAGCTTGGCTAGGTGTGTTTTAACAAGTTTGACCTGGTGTTTATCTTATACTTCACTTCCTCTTGTCCTGGCTGGACTAGGCCTTGATCAAGGTCTGAAACTGACCCCTGGCCTCGTGCCTCATCTCCTCTGTACACCCAGGCTTATCTGTGCTCCTGGAGTTAAATCTAGGAACCTCAAAATCTGTGAATGAGCACACCACCCAGTGGGGCACACTTGGGGACAACAGCTTGGCAGACCATGCATGCCATCTCACTGGAACACCCAGGCAGAAAAGCCTCACAGGCCACAGAACCTGGGCCCTCCTTGACTGGTTTCTGTCTGCATCCTCCCCAGAGGGTGAGGGTTCTAGCAGGCAGAGCATAGCCAGGGCAGATGTGCCTTGGTTCTGGTACCTGGTTTTCCCCTCCTTGCTTGGGTACCACTGGCCAAGGGACATCAACCCTCTGAGGCTCTGCCATTTGAGAGCTGAGGCAATCACTGCTCCATTAAAAACTTGAGGCAGATGGTCCATGACACCAGGTGTGTGGAGCGTCCTGCAGGATCAGGGCAGAACAGGTGCTGTCAGCAATGGAAGCTCCACTCTCCCATCTCCCCAGCAGGATGGAGACAGGAGCCTCTCCTGCCCTCATGCCCTCAGGTCAGAGCCCACAAGGGTAAACCCCTCCCAGTACCCTGCCCATCCTGCTCCACACCACCTATGTGCTATTTGCTCACCTTCTCTGCCTCTCCACCCAACCTTCATTGCCTAGCTCCTCCTGGAGCCTCCAGACACTCCAAAGGAGGCTCAGTCCCACCGCTTGGGCTCATCCTTGAGAGGAGACCAGTCTTGCAGCTCAGAGATGGCCCAGCCCGGCTTTGACTGTGATGGTGCCAGTTCTGTTGCTGTACCCTCTTGGGGTTGGATTGCAGCCCTGTCACAGGCAGGTCTGAGATATGGGTTCTTGCAGAGGAAGGTACAGGACTACTGGGAGAGTCCTGCAGGGACTGGAAGGCAGCAGTGCAGGGCTCTGCAGGGAGGCAAGCAGATATAGCAAAGCACCATGTGGGAGAACCACTGTCTGGCATCCGGCACTCAAACAGACGTTCCCCAGAGACCTAGCTGAGGAATGCCACAGCCTTCCATAATCACTAACCTGCACACAAATGCACACCACCCCATGGTAAATTGCAGAAACACACATGTGCAAAGTCAGGGGCGCCTTGATTGAGTCCATCCCACAGCATCATCTCCTGCATTCCAGGCATTCTCTGTAGCTACACTGTGGCCCTGCACTACATCCAGCTCCTCTCCTGATTCACCTTCACTATGGACCACAGAAGTACTTCCTCCCTGGTCTGAAAAACAATTTCCGTATCATGTTGCCCTGTATGGTTCATGGGTCCATCCTTCCTTACTGCATGAACACCTCCTCCCCTTTCAAGTGTTTCACAATTTCAAAATATGGTCCAGTAGAAGAGTATCCTCCGCTCCGTCTGCATCAGTGACCCCAGGAAGGCCTGCTTGGGGCTGGGGCTTGTGCTTGTCCTGTTTCCAGTGAGCATTCCAAGTCTTCCTACTGACAGGTAAGACTTGTGGTATGTTTGGGAACTTCACTTCCTACTCCTCCTCACTGGCACCTGGTATTTTCATTTTAAGAAAAGTCTTGGTTTTCAAGATGGCGGCCTAGAGGGTGGCTGCATTACGTGTTGCTCCAGAACTCAGGATTCAAGAGAGGAGATATTGAGACGCTTGGGACCAACTCAAAGTAGCCGGGTGACTCTCACCCCCTGGGGGGGCATCCCGGATGGGACGGGGGTCCCGGAACGCAGGAAACTTCGTGAAGTAGAACTGCCGGCGAGACGCCCCTCCCCCCGCTGGAGCGCCATAGAGGAGGCCGCTCGGCACAGCGCTGGGACTCGGAGCAGCCACTGGGGCTCCGGCGGCTGCCCGGGGGAGGAGTGGCGGGGAGAACTGTGTGGACTCAGGACACCGGGGCCTGCCCTGAGGAGGAGGAGAGGAGCGTGGCCACTTGGATTCGGAGAGACTGCGCCAGAGCTGCAGGCGGTTGCCAGAGGAGAAGCCGCGCAGCAAGCTGTTTGGAATCAGAACGACGCTTCTGAACACCGGGGCCTGCCCTGAGGACAAGGAGGAAGAGGAGCGGCCGCTTGGATTCGGGTGACTATACGGGAACTACAGGCGGTTGCCAGAGAAGGGGCTGCGTGGCGAGCTGTTTGGACTCTGACCACTTCTGAACCCCGGGGCCTGCCCGGAGGAGTAGGAGAAGGAGGAGAAGGAGCGCGGCGGGTCCTTTGGACTCGCAGTGACTGCATTAGCGCTCCAGGCGGCTGCTCAGAGGAGAAGGCGAGTGGTGAGTTGTTTGGTCTTAAAGTGACAGCTCCTGAACACAGGGGGGCTGCCTGGAGGAGAAGCGTGGTGGGACGCTTGGTCTTGAGGGGCCACACCAGAGCTCCGGGCGGTTGCCCAGAGGACCCGTGCAGCGGGTCACGTGGATTCAGAGCCACTCAGAGGGACTGCTCCTGAACACCCGGGGGGTTATCTGGAGAAGGAGGAGGAACGGGCAGGGTCACTTCGACTCGGAGTGATTGATTGCCCCGGGCTACGGGTGGTTGGTGGGAGGAGGAGGCACGAAGTGAGTTTCTTGGACTCCTAGTGACCGCACCGGCATACTGGGCGGCTGTCTGGAGGAAGAGGCCTGTGGCAGGTCTCTGGGACTCAGAGCGATTGTTCGGGGCCACAGGTGGCTGCTCAGAGGAGGGGCCACGCAGCCAGGCGATTAGGTGCAGAACAGGGTCCCAGGATCTAGGAGGCTTCTGGGTGGAAGAGCCGCACAGAGACAGGCTTAGGGCGGAGCGAAGGTTCCAGGCCTATGGGCAAATTCTCTGAGGAGGGGCAGCCTAAGGAGATTCATCTGCGAAGGGTGAGGCTCCCAGGCCCAGGAGGTAGGGCCGGGCCCCTGGAAACTTTGCAGAGGAAGGCAGCCCAGCCCAGGCAGTAGCTGTAAATTGAGGGGAACCTCTAGGAGGAAACTGACCAGCGAGACCTCCCCACCGGGTGAGTCTTCCCTGCTGGGTGAGGTTTCCCACAAGGACGGTAAAACCAGAGACTCAGGCCCAAACAGGCCTTGCCTCAGCCCACAGCCTAGGTCCCCTTTGGATGACCATTGGTCAACAAGTGGAGGCACCTCTGCCCACTAGCAGGGAATATACCCCACCTGAAGGCCACCACTCCTAGAGAGGCAGCTTCCTTGTGGAGCACCGCATTATCAACCTCCTCCAAGACTTCAGCCTACTGAAGGCTAAGAGGGGATATATATAGAAATCTTCAGGGTCATTATAAATCAACAGAGGAAATCTGCAATATCTCAGCGGTCCACTGATATCTGAACAACATGAGAAAACAAGGAAAGAAAATGCTGCAAACAAATCTAGATGTTACATCAATAAAACCCAATGACAGCATGGCAGAAGAAATGACAGAAAAGGAGTTCAGAATGTACATAATTAAAATGATCAGAGAAGCAAACGAGGAGATGAAAGAGCAAATGCAAGCATTGAATGATGAGATGAAAGAGCAAATGCAAGCATTGATTGATCGCACCAATCGACAGTTAAAAGAGCAAATACAGGAAGCAAAAGATCATTTCAATAAAGAGTTAGAGATATTGAAAAAAAACCAAACAGAAATCCTTGACATGAAGGAAACAATAAACCAAATTAAGAACTCCATAGAAAGCATATCCAATAGGATACAACACCTGGAAGACAGAACCTCAGACATTGAAGACAAAATATTTAACCTTGAAAACAAAGCTGAACAAACAGAGAAGACGGTAAGAAATCATGAACAGAATCTACAAGAACTATGGGATATCATGAAAAGGCCAAATTTAAGAATTATTGGGATTGAGGAAGGCCTAGAGAAACAAGCCAAAGGAATGAACAACCTATTCAATGAAATAATATCAGAAAATTTCCCAAATCTGAAGAATGAAATGGAAAATCAAGTTCAAGAGGCTTATAGGACTCCAAATACACAAAATTACAACAGACCCACACCAAGGCACATTATAATGAAAATACCTAACATACAAAATAAAGACAGAATTTTAAAGGCTGTGAGAGAAAAGAACCAAATTACATTCAGGGGGAAACCAATACGCATATCAGCAGATTTTTCAATCCAGACCCTAAAAGCTAGAAGGTCCTGGAACAACATTTTTCAAGCCCTGAAAGAAAATGGATGCCAACCAAGAATCTTATACCCAGCAAAACTTACCTTCAAATTTGACGATGAAATAAAATCCTTCCATGATAAACAAAAGCTAAAAGAATTTACAAAAAGAAAGCCAGCATTACAGAACATTCTCAACAAAATATTCCATGAGGAAGAGATGAAAAACAAAGAAGCAAATCAGCAAAGGGAGGAATTATCCTAAAGGAATTGTCAAATAAAGGAGGAAACAAGTTGTGTCAAACAAATAAATAAACAAAATTTTAAAAATGAACCAAATGACCGGGAAACCAAATCATTTCTCTATAATAACCCTGAATGTTAATGGCCTGAATTCATCAATCAAAAGACATAGACTGGCAGACTGGATTAAAAAGAAAGATCCAACAATATGTTGCCTGCAAGAGACTCACCTCATAGAAAAAGATACCCATAGATTAAAGGTGAAAGGATGGGGAAAAACATACCATGCACATGGACTCAGCAAAAAAGCTGGAGTATCCATCCTCATTTCCGATAATGTGGACTTCAAGCCAAAGTTAGTCAGAAGGGATAAAGAAGGTCATTTCATACTGCTTAAGGGAAGCATAAATCAGCAAGATATAACAATCATAAACATCTATGCCCCAAACAGTGGCTCATCTATGTATGTCAAACCAATCCTTCTCAATTTCAGAAACCAAATAGACCACAACACAATAATACTAGGTGATTTTAACACGCCGCTCTCACCACTGGACAGATCTTCCAGACAAAAATTGAGCAAAGAAACCATAGATCTCAACAACACAATCAATAATTTAGACTTAACGGACATTTATAGAATATTCCATCCAACCAAGAGTGAATACACTTTCTTCTCAGCAGCACATGGATCCTTCTCTAAAATAGACCATATATTATGCCACAAAGCTAATGTTAGCAAATACAAGAAGATAGAGACACTAGCATGTATTCTATCAGATCATAATGGATTGAAGTTAGAAATAAATGAAAGAGTAAAACACAGAAACTATTCCAACATCTGGAGATTAAACAATATGCTATTATATGATGAATGGATAACAGAAGATATTAGGAAGGAAATTAAAAAATTCTTAGAGGTAAATGAGAACAAAGAAACATCATATCAAAATCTCTGGGACACTATGAAAGCAGTACTTAGAGGGAAATTTATTTCATGGAGCGCATTTAATAAAAGAAGTAAAACTCAACAAATAAACAACCTAACACTACAGCTCAAAGCCTTAGAAAAAGAAGAACAGAACAGCACCAAAAGTAGTAGAAGACAGGAAATAGTTAAACTCAGAGCTGAAATCAATGAAATTGAAACAAAAGAAACAATACAAAAAATTGACAAAATAAATAGTTGGTTCTTCGAAAAAATAAACAAAATTGATAAACCTTTAGCCACACTAACAAAGAGAAGACGAGAGAAAACCCAAATCACTAAAATTCGGAATGAACAAGGAAATATCACAACAGACAGGATGGAAATACAAAACATAATTAGAAGCTATTTTGAAAATCTATACTCCAACAAAATAGAAAATTTCAAAGACATCAACAGGTTTCTAGAGACATATGAATTGCCTAAACTGAATGAGGAGGACATAAACAATTTAAATAGACCAATTTCAAGTACTGAAATAGAAGAAGTCATCAAAAGCCTACCAACAAAGAAAAGTCCGGGACCAGATGGGTTCTCAGCCGAGTTCTACAAAACCTTTAAGGAAGAGCTCATTCCAATACTTCTCAAAGTATTCCATAAAATAGAAGAGGAGGGAACCCTCCCAAACTCATTCTATGAAGCCAATATCACACTGATACCTAAACCAGACAGAGACTCATCAAGGAAAGAAAATTTCAGACCAATATCCTTAATGAACATCGACGCAAAAATTCTCAACAAAATTTTAGCAAATCGCATACAAAAACATATTAAAAAGATAGTGCACCATGATCAAGTGGGTTTCATCCCAGGGATGCAAGGTTGGTTCAACATCAGGAAATCAATAAACGTAATTCACCATATTAATAGACTTAAAGTCAAGAATCACATGATTATTTCAATAGATGCAGAAAAAGCATTTGATAAAATACAGCACCCCTTCATGCTCAAAACACTAGAAAAAATAGGGATAGTGGGAACATTCCTTAACATTGTAAAGGCCATTTATGCTAAGCCCATGGCTAATATCATTCTAAATGGTGAAAAACTGAAAGCATTCCCCCTAAAAACTGGAACAAGGCAGGGATGCCCTCTTTCACCACTTCTATTCAACATCGTTCTTGAGACTCTGGCCAGAGCAATTAGACAAACCAAAGAAATTAAAGGGATACGAATTGGAAAAGAAGAACTCAAACTATCCCTGTTCGCTGATGACATGATTATATATTTAGAGGAACCTGGAAATTCCACCAGAAAACTCTTAGAACTCATAAGTGATTTCAGTAAAGTAGCAGGTTACAAGATCAATGCCCATAAATCCAACGCATTTTTATACATAAGTGATGAATCTTCAGAAAGAGAAATTAGGAAAACTACCCCATTCACAATAGCCTCGAAAAAAATAAAATACTTGGGAATCAATCTCACAAAAGAGGTGAAAGACCTCTACAATGAGAACTATACAACACTAAAGAAAGAAATTAAAGAACACCTTAGAAGATGGAAAGATCTTCCATGTTCTTGGATAGGAAGAATTAATATTGTCAAAATGGCCATACTACCTAAAGTGCTATACAAATTCAATGCAATTCCAATTAAAATCCCAATGACGTACCTTACAGAAATAGAGCAGGCAATTATGAAATTCATCTGGAAGAATAAGAAACCCAGAATAGCTAAAGCAATCCTTAGCAGGAAGAGTGAAACAGGGGGTATTGCAATACCAGATCTTCAACTCTACTACAAAGCAATAGTAACAAAAACGGCATGGTATTGGTACCAAAATAGAAAGGTAGATCAATGGTACAGAATAGAGGACACGGACACAAACCCAAATAAATACAATTTTCTCATACTAGACAAAGGGGCCAAAAATATGCAATGGAGAAAAGATAGCCTCTTCAACAAATGGTGCTGGGAGAATTGGAAATCCATATGCAACAGAATGAAACTAAACCCATATCTCTCACCATGCACGAAACTAAACTCAAAATGGATTAAGGACCTCGGAATCAGACCAGAGACCCTGCAGATTATAGAAGAAAAAGTAGGTCCAAATCTTCACCTTGTTGGTCTAGGACCAGACTTCCTTAACAGGACTCCCATAGCACAAGAAATAAAAGCTAGAATCAACCACTGGGATAGATTCAAACTAAAAAGCTTTCTCTCAGCAAAGGAAACTATCAGCAATGCGAAGAAAGAGCCTACAGAGTGGGAGAATATCTTTGCCAATCATACTTCAGATAGAGCACTATTCTCCAGAATCTATAAAGAACTCAAAAAACTCTACTCCAAGAATTCAAACAGTCCAGTCAACAAATGGCTAAGGAAATGAATAGACACTTCGCAGAAGAAGATCTACAAGCAATCAACAAACATATGGAAAAATGTTCAACATCTCTAGTAATAAGAGAAATGCAAATCAAAACCACCCTAAGATTCCATCTCACCCCAATTAGAATGGCGATTATCAAGAATACGAGCAACAACAGGTGTTGGCGAGGATGTGGGGAGAAAGGTACACTCATACACTGCTGGTGGGGCTGCAAATTAGTGCAGCCACTATGGAAAGCAGTGTGGAGATTCCTTAGAAAACTTGGAATGGAACCACCATTTGACCCAGCTATCCCACTCCTTGGCCTATACCCAAAGGACTTAAAATCTGCATACTACAGAAATACAGCCACATCAATGTTCATAGCTGCTCAATTCACAATAGCCAGACTGTGGAACCAACCTAGATGCCCTTCAATTGATGAGTGGATAAAGAAACTGTGGTATATATATACTATGGAATATTACTCAGCCATAAAGAATGATAAAATTATGACATTTGCAGGCAAATGGATGAAATTGGAGAATATCATGCTAAGTGAGATAAGCCAATCTCAAAAAGCCAAAGGACGAATGATATCGCTAATAAGTGGAGGTTGACACATAATGGGGGGGAGGGAAGGGTTAGAATTAGGGTTAGGGAGGGGGGCAAGTATGGAGGAAGGAACTACTGTATAGAGGGTAAAGAGGGGTGGGAGGGGTGGGGGGAAGGGAAAAAAATAACAGAATGAATCAAACAACATTGCTCTATGTAAATTTATGATTACACAAATGGTATGCCTTTACGCCATGTACAAACAGAGAAACAACATGTATCCCATTTGTTTACAATAAAAAAAAAAAAAAGAAAAGTCTTCACCCACCAGGATCGTGCCATCTGGCCTTCAGTGGCCTTTATTCATGTGGCTGAGGGCCAGGTCCACAGTCATAAGGGTTCCCTCCCTCTCATTCAATAGATTCTCTTTCTCCTGAAAGTGCCGAAGGATTGCTATGCATGGAGGCAAGTGTGATATATTAAATCTCTGACTTCAGGTCTACAGGATTTGAGAAGAACCAAAGCCCAGTTCTGTCAAGGGGTTTGGGTTCCTCAAGAGGGATTTACCAGGGAGTCCACATGAGAAGAGCAATGGGAGTAGAGAGAAGTTGGGAGGAGTCTGTTGAGGACAGCAGCCCTGGAGGATATTAGGAAGACATTGACTGGAGGAACCTCCACAGCTGGAATGTAGACAGAGCCATCCCTGTCCCAAGCCATGCCATTTCTGCCGAACCACCCTAGGCACCATGTGTGCCTGGGAACCAGTGTGCAGAAGACAGGACTGTCAATGGGCAAGGGTGGACCCTTAAACCTATCAGCCCACCCGACTTCCAGAGCCAGGACTGAGTGAGGCACCCCTAGATGGCTATACTGCCAACTGAAACCTGAGAAAAACTGCACACAGTCTTGCTATCATCCCTGCTCAGATTCACCTGAGTCATGTTCACAGGCAAGCAATGTGCTGCTCTATTTCAGTTTCCTTCCTGGTCATGCCCAGTCCAGGTCAATTGAGACATCTACAAAACAGAAATAGGCAGTCACCGCTCGCTCTGTACTGTTTCATCATTTGGTGCATTGAATCCATTTAATGCAGTGATCAAACAAAGACTAATAATGCAGGAATATGTATCAATGTAGCCAATCCAGTGTGAAGAGCTACAGAAATGTGTGGAACCCGCTTCCTGCACTACAAACTAGCATCCATTCCACCAGAAACACTCACTTGTCCTGCACAAAGGAGTTGAATGCAACAAATATTCCCTTTGATTTATATTGTGTTACTTATAAATGACATTTTCCACCCACATTTTTGGCAGGAATCATACTCATCTATCAACCAGTGACTGCTGGGGGAATGTCTCTGTGAATAGAGAGCAGGGAACACTTCCTAGGAACTTGAACTTGTCCAGGGTGTGTTGATGGCCACGGTCAGTTTAGTACAGATTCAGGAGTCTAGCCAACAGGGAGGCAGGTGATGAGAAGAACTTGATCTGTGCAATCCACCAGGAAGAGAGGGTGTCTTTATTAGTGAAGCCCAGGTCACACATCCTCTGCACCAGGGAGATTAATAATGATTTCATGACTCCTTTCAGAGAACTTGCTGATTGTCATCCACTGGCACCCCAGGTAGGTGTAGTTGAGGGACCCTAGGGGCCTCTGATATCCCAGGAGGTCTACAGGACATGGAGTAGCACAAGGAGATGTCCAGATCCCAAGAAGGGCCTCAGCCAAGCCCACTCACTACTTTTCCCCACACACCTGGCTCATCCTGGGATTCTGTAGCTCTCCTCAATGCTGTTCCTCCGATGGGGTACAGAGCAGAACAAGAAGGGTATGGGCCCAAAATGCTTGAACTAACCAGAGGAAAGAAGAACCCACATTCACTCCCCAGAACTTTCTACTGGGAGCAGCTGACCATACTGGGAAAGAGTTCAGGTGAATGAGGAGGCAGGCCATGAGGAGGAGAGTGGCTCTCATCAGCATGAATCAGAGTCCTGGAAGGACCACAAGAGGGGCTTGCAAAAAAGAGGGAGGGCTCTGGGATGGAGGCAGCCTGTTCAGAGGGGGGCTCAGGGATGGGTGCAGGACATCTTTGCCTCAGGGCTTCTGAACCTCAGCACAGCCAGATCTGGCACAGCTAGGAAGACACTCTGAAGAAAGCCTGATCTATCCACTATGTGAGAGGACAGAATAGCCCAGTCAGGGCTGCCAACATCCCCTTGAACCACCACAAGTTGGGCCATGAAGGCAACCATGGTTCAGAAGCACTTCTGCAGCATATGAGGAGGAGGCAGCACAGAAATCCAAACAGGGGCCCAGAACAAACCCCACAATCAGCTCAACCAGGGACAGGCAATAAAGGAAGACTTACTCAACCAGAAAGACCAAGGGTTCCCAGGGAACTGGAGGAAGACTCTCAACATATTTTCATAAAGAAGTCACACTAGAGAGAGGGTGGTACTCACCACTAGGCAACTGAGGACCAACTGCAATGAAGAACAATTGGGACAGTGCAGAAGAGCAGGAGGGACCTCTGCTCTGCTGGGCAAGGGCACTCACCCAAAGACCCAGAGGAGACTGAGCACTGGTCGGTGAGGGGCACAATCCCAGAGGAACCAGAGGAGTCTGAGTAATGGTGGGTGAGGTGCCCTTACCACATAATGAAGAGAAGACAGAGAACAAAAGGGTAAGGGATGCTTGGTAATAGTATTCAGTTAAAATCAACAACTGTGCATGATGTCCTGCTTATGTGCAGGACTCAGAAGACCCTGAGCAATGGTGGGTTAAGTAAGGATAAAACAGAACCTAAAGATGAGCACTGTTAGGCTATATGTGCTCACACACAGGAGCCAGATGAGGCTGAGAAAAGATTGGCTAGGGGATCTTAGCACATGGCTCAGAGGAGACTAAGCACTGCTGGGTGAGGGCATTCACCCAGAGGCCCCAGAGTATACTGAACCCTGCTGGATGAGGTGCAATCATTCAGAGGACACACAGGATACACTGAAGGGTAAGGGATACTCCATAGCAATATTCAGGGAAAGCTGAGCTCCTGTGTGCGAGGGACACTCGCCACAGGACTCAGATGACACTAAGCAGTGTTTCGGGAGGGAGACTAAGGACAGGACACAGAAAAGACTGAGCACTGTCAGGTGAGGGTTGCTCACCCACAAGACCCAGAAGTATCTGGGTAAGAAATGCCTTGGGGAAGATAGAACAAGACATAAAGCTGCCTTAGCAGTATTTTTTTAGGGTGCTCACCCAATGGACCTAGAGAAGAATGATCAAAGAATGGTTGGGGAATTCAGTACAAAGAAACACAGATGACTGAGAAGAGTTAGTGAGGGACCTCAACCACACAACCCAAAGGAGACTGAAAATAACAGGTAAGGCAAACTTAACAGCTGAAACAAAGAAGGCTGAGTCATGCATGTTAGGAGAGGGGCAATCAACTGGAGGACCCAGTGGAATGAAAGCACTAGTGGGTGTGCTTCATTCACCCTGAGCAATGTTGGATGAGGGGAGACTTTGGGCAGAAACCAGAGAAAATTGAGCACTTTTGGGAGTGGGGCATTCACCCATAGAACACAGAAGACCCTGAGCAATGGTGGGTGAGTGGAGAACTTAGGGCAGGACCCAGAGAAGCCAGAGTAAATTTAGGTGGGGTGTGCTTAACCACAGGAGCCAGAGAAGACAGACTTCTGTTGGAAAAGAGGTGCTCATCAAGATGACTCACATCCTTTGGCCCCTTATCAAGAGATTTCCTTCGGTCATGGTCTCAGTTACTTTAGGGGTGCTGTGAGAGAGGTGCATTTTCAAAGGTCTGGGGAAATCCTCCATGATGATGGGAAATTGTCCTTGGCCACATTTCACACTGTCCTTTGAAGGTGTTCATTGTGCTTGACTCAGAGGTCCTAGGTGAGTTCCTATCTTGTCAAAAGATAGGAGTCAGTGACATATCAGAAAAAATTCTGAAAATACTTAAGTATAGGCTTTACATCCACTGTTCAGAAAGATATCAGAAATCCTGGACTTGCTACATTACCCAGAAGTCCTCAGTCACTTGAGAAATGGTCAGGAAAAGATGTACTATGAGTAGAGGAACGATGTCCTCAGTGTCCTGGGAATTGACATCCATTTAAATTGTTTTGGGATTTCAAGAATGGTGATTAGTCTGACTCCATGGCAGCATCAAAAGCCAATTGAAGTTTTTGGAAAGAGGAAGTATTCACACCTTGGGAAGTTTCCACAATAGTGTTGACCTGGATATTCAGATAAGTCCAGGGGTGGTTAACTGACATTAGCTGGAATGGTACTCACGCACAGAATTCACTGAGAGACCTGGGCTGCTTAGGGCTCAGTGGAGAGGGAGCACTGGTATTGCAAGTGTACCCAAATGGAAATGAGCACTGGTGGGAGAGGCCTGCTCACCCACAGGACTCAGAGTACCCTGAGCAATGGTATGGGAGGGGAGATTAAGGAAAAGACCCAGAGAAAACTGAGCACTGGTGGGAAAGGGGTGCTCAGCCAAAGGACTCAGATGACCCTGAGCAACAGTTGGGTACATGAGGTTAAGGCAGAATCCAGAAAAGACAGAGGGATGTTAGGTTATCTATGATCACACATGAGCCAGAGGAGGCTAAATGAGATTGGCTATGGGAACTTAGCACAATGCATAGAGGAGACTGAGAACTGCTGTATGAGGGGCACTCACCCAGAGGACACAGAGGAGTCAGAGTACTGAAGGATAAGGAGCAATCCATAACAATATTCAGGGAAAATTGATCACCTGTGTGGGACAGCACTCAGATGACTTTGAGCAATCTGTGTGAAGGGAGAGTAAGGGCAGGATAAGACTGAGTGTTGTCAGATGAGGGACACTCACACATGGGACCTAGATGAGTCTGAGAAAGGATTTCCTAGAGAAATCTGGAAGATGACACAGGGAAGATTGAGCACACTAAAGTGAGGGGTACTCACCAGAAGGACCCAGAATGGAAGGAGCATGGGAAGGTTAAGGAACTCAGACGAAGAAAACAGGAGAGCCTGAGCAATGTTGGAGAAGGGTGCTCATCCACAGGACCCAAAGAAGACTGAGTAATGATAGGTTAGGCAAACCTATCTCTGTTACCAGCTTAAACAGAGAAGGCTGAGCCATGTTAGGAGAGAGGTTATCAACAAGAGGTCCCAGTGGAATCAGAGTATTAGTGGATGAGGATGCTCCTCCACAGGACTCAGAGTGCCCTGAGCAATGGTAGATGAGGGGAGGTTTAGGACAGAACCCAGTGAATACAGAGCAAAGATGAGGTGTGCTTTACAGGATTCAGAGGAGACATGGGTCCTTTTCCAGATGCGTTTTCACCTACAGGTCTCAGAGATTTGGGAACCTTTCTGAGTATTCCTTGGGCCTCAGGTATGGTGGAAACAGTCCCATTGCAAAGGTCTGAAGATGTACCCCCATGATGATGGGAAGTTGTCCGTGGCCACATTTCACACTGCCCCTTGAATATGTGCATTGTGCTTAACTCAGCATTCTTAGGATTTCTGTCTTGTCAAAAGAGAGCAGACAGTGACATGTCTGAGAAGATCCTGAAAATACTGAAATATATTCTTTCCATCCACTGCTCAGAGGGATGTTAAAAATTCTGGACATGCTACATCACTCATACGAGCTCAGACCCTTGAGAAAGGGTTTATAGTTTGTGGACTATGAGTGGTGGAACAAGGTCCTCAATACTGTTGGAAATGATATCCATAAAAAATGTCTTCTGTTTCCAAGGTTTGGCGAGTATCCTGTCTGCATGGAGGCACCAAAGCCTAATTGAGGCTTTTGGAAAGAGGAAGTATCCACATCTATCCAAGTTTGTGCAGATATGTTGGCCTGGTTATACAGAGGTAGGGCCAGAGATAGTATATTGACATTAGAAGGAAAGGGGCTCACCCAGAGAGTTCACTAAGGGAACTCATCAAGTTTCCCTAGGGCTCATTAGAGAGTGAGAACTTGTAGGTGAAGTGTGTCTACCCACAATACCAAGAGGGGACTGAGCACTAGTGGGAATGAGGAGCTCACCCACAGGACAGAGATGACACTGAGAAAAAGTGTGTGAAGGCAAATTAAAGATAGGGCCCAGAGAAGACTGAACACTGTAAGAGGGGAGCTCACCCACAGGACCCAGAGGAGTCTGAACAAAGATTGCCTTGGGGAACCTAGGACAGAAGAGAGACTTCTCTAAGCACTCTTAGGTGATGGGCGCACAGCCAATGGACAGAGAGGATAAATAGTAAGGACACATTAGACAAACAGTGGCTGAAACAAAGAAGGCTGTGCAACGTTAGAAGAGGGGCTATCACAAAGTGGATACAGTGGAGTCTGAGCACTAGTGGGTGAGGGGCACTCACAGCAATGATGGGTGAGGGGATATTTAGGACAAGACCCAGAGAAGACAAAGCACTGGTGGGAGAGGTGTGCTCACCTATAGGGCACAGACAACCCTGAGCAATGGTGGTGGAGGGGAGATTTAGGGTAGGAAACAGAGAAGCGTGAGAAAAGTTAGATGAGGTGTGCTTGGTCACAGAAGTCAGAGAAGACTGAGCTCTGTTAGAATAGGATTGCTCATCAACTCACAGTTCTTGGTCTATTTTGAAAAGAAAAGTTCTCAGTTACTTCAGGGGTTGTGGGACAGTGGTGATATTTCAAAGGTCTGAAGAACTCCTGCATGATGATGGAAATTATCCATGGCCACATTTTACACTGTCCCTTGATGTTGTGCATTGTGCCTGATCCAGAGGTCCTAGGTGGTTTCCTCTCCTGTCAAAAGAGAGCAGTCAGTGACATATCAGAGATGATGCTGAAAATATTTAAATATATGCTTTCTATCCACACTTCTGAAAATATCATTTATCCTGGGCATGCTAAATGACACATAAGAATTCAGTAACTTGAGGAAGATGAAGAATTTTGGTCAATGCTATGTGAAGTGAGTTCCTCAGTGCTGGGTGATATGACATCCATTGAAATTGTCTTGGATTTTCAAGCATTGGTGAGATGCTGCTCTGCATGGCAGCTCCAAAAGCCTGTTGATTGTTGGAAAGAGGACATATCTACATCTCTGCAAGTTTCCACAGTCATGTTGGCCTGGACACACAGGTAAGGCCAGAGATGTTTTATTGACATTAGTAGGAAAGGGGCTCACCCAGAGAGTTCACTAATGGAAGCAGGTTGCCTAGGGATTATTGGAGAGAGAGCACTAGCACTGGTATTTGAAATTAGTCCACCCACAACACCCAGCAGTGACTGAGCATTGATGTGACAGTGGCACTCACAGACAGGACTGAAAGGACACTCTGCAATGATGGGTGAGGGGAGATTTAGGGAAGAACCCAGAGAAGTCTGAGTCCTTTTGGGAGAGGAGTGCTTTCCTAGAGTACTCAGAAGACCCTGAGCAATGGTGGCTGAGAACTATTTTAGGACAGACACCGGAGAAACCTGAGGAAAGTTAGAAGAAGTGTCCTTGACCACAGGATTCTGAGGAGACAGAGCTCTTTTGGGAGAGGGTTTCTCTCCCACAGGTGTCGGAGATTTTGGATCCTTTTTAAGAGTGTCCCTTGGGCCAATGTCTCAGTGATCTGAGAGATGGTGGGAATGGTGTTATTTAAAAGGTCAACATGAATGACTTATTCATAATGGTGGGAAATTGTCTTTGGTCACATTTCACACTGTCCTTTGAAGGGGTGCATTGTGCCTGATCCAGAGGAAGGTTCTTCTTTTGTCAGAAGAGGGCAGTCAGTGACATATCAGAAAAGATCCTGAAAATAATTAAAAATATTCTTTCTGTCCACGGCTCAGAGGGGTGGTAGAAATCCTGGGCACGCTACATCTCCCATAAGAACTCAGTCACATGAAGAATGGTGTGGTAATTGAGGACTATGATTTGTGAAATGAGGTCTTAAGTGCTGTGGGAATTGATATCCATTAACATTGTCTAGAATTTTCCGGCATTGGTGAGGAGCCTGTCTGCATGGCAGCACTGAAGGCTTATTGAGATGGTTGAAAAGAGGAAGTAGCCACATATTTCCAAGCACCACAGTCATGTTGTTTTGGACACACAGATAAGTCCAGAGATTTTGTATTGACATTAGCAGGAAAGGGGCTCAACCAGAGAGTTCTCTAAGGGAAAAAGTTTGCCTAGGGATCTTTGGAGAGTGAGCACTGATAGGTGAAGTGAGTCCACCCAGAAGGGACTGAGCACTGGTGGGAGAGGGGAGTTCACCCACAGGACTCAGAAGACCCTGAGCAATGGTGGGGAAGGGAGATTAAGGACAAGAACCAGAAAAGACTGAGCACTGCTGGGAGAGTTGTGCTGTCCCAAGGACAGAGAATACCCTGAGCAATGGTATATGAGAGGAGCTTAAACACAGGACACAGAGAAAACAGAGAACACCTAGGTCAGGAGTGCTCAAACACAGGGTATAGGAGACTGAGAACTGCAGGCCAGGGGACCTGGTTCAAAGGACAGTTTATGTCCTTAGTACTCACGTAAAGGCAACACTTGAGTTGTCCCCTCTTCTGATGTGACCTTAATGTGAATCTCTGTCCTCATGGTATCTTCCCTGCCTCCTCTTCTCCCCAGGACCCTCTCCCCATGGTAGTCTGGGAGCAGTGTCCAGCAGTGTGTGGTGCCCTGCCCAGCCTCTCTCCTTAACTCTCATACAGTTTGTGATGTCATAATGGCCTAGTGGGAGGGGCAGGCACAGATCTTTTTGCTACTAAAGCCTTGGAGAGGGTGGTGGGCCATCATGAGTCACCCCATGTATCTTTTCCTTGAACCTAATGACCTCTGCCTCCACTGGCTTGAGTCAGAGGTTTGAAGAGCCTGGCTCCAGTTCTGTTTCAGACTCTGTTGTCTCTGAGTTTAGGAATGTCTGGTTTGCAGCTGCTACCCAGGTGTTAGGGTTGGGTCACAATATGACTGTGGAGGCTGGGTAACAGAGACTGAGTTTCCCATTCAGTCCCTGCTAGAATCAGGGGCCTCTTTGCCCCACATTGTCCATAGGGTCCCCAGGCCTGTTCTCTAACCCTTGTTTCCTCATGCTCAGTCCTGGGAATGCTGGGTCTCCCTTCTCCCCTCCCCTTTTCCAGCCCTGACCTGGCAGGTGCACACAGCTTGGTGTGTAGTCCTGCTGGATACTCACACAGACATGATCTACTGGGTCTTTTGACCCTGACAGCAGGAGTCCCACAGACTCCTGTGAGGTCTTGATTGACAGGTGGGAAGAAAACCTACCACAGGACCTGAATATGTTCTTGTACCTAGGGCTCCTCAGCAAGGGTCACCAGTGACCAGGCAGAACCTGTCCCTCCATGACAGACCTGCCAAGGGTCCCCAGTGCTACAGAGCAGGGCACATAATTATTATCAACCTTCCTCCACCATAGACTTCCCCAGAGGCTGGGGTTTTAGAGGAGTCTGAGATGATAGGTCCCTGGAAGGGAAAGAGACCCCGTGTGGCTACAGGTCAGCAGCACATCTGGGGTTGCCTGGTGCAGAGTGGTTCAGGTGCACTGTCTTCTTTATTTCCTGTTCCTCCTCAGAGTTTATGGGACTTACCAAGAACTGCCAGGAGCCTGGTGATGATTAAGGGGACAGTGTTCCCAACCCCCAAGTCCACAAGTACCAAACTCATGGTGTCTTCATGCCCCCTTGTCAGCATGAGGAGGGCCCTCGGCTGTGAGCCGAGCTATCCCCTAGCCTCTTTCTGTTTTATATTGAGTCAGAGTCTCTCTAAGATGCTCACGGTGGCTTCAAAATTGATACTTCTACCTCAGCCTCCTTGGTGGCTGGCATTGTAAGTGGTGTACTCTACCAGACTCAGTCCACTTATTGTTTAACAGGGGACATTCCTTCATAAGGGCCTGGTGTCCTGGTAGACATAAGAGTCACACATCTTGAAGGCAGTCAGGAAGCTCAGTGAGTCTAAGGTCACACACACTCAGGCTCACTTTTGTGCCGAGCCTAAAGTCTGTTCAGCCTCATGTTTTGAAGTGTGGATCCCAGAGCTCTGAAGAGCTGCCCATTCCTAGTGTGTCTCCTGGGGCTCACATGGCTGCCACCCCACCTTTCAGTCAACACCTTTCAGTCAGATCCAGGCTGGGGCAGCTGGTCTGCCTGGTCACACAAAACTCCCCAGAGTGGTCTTTGGTCACAGAAAGAAAGAAGGCCCAGCGTGTGCAGTCAGGGTCTCATTAGGTGGGTTCCCTCAGTGTCTCCAACTTGTGGACTCCATCTGCAGCTGGGGAACAATGCTGGTAGATCAGAAATGCTTTCCTCTGTGGGTTCTGCACAACCACGTGTCTCTCTGTCCTCAAATGCACCACCAACTAGGTTTCTGACATCAATTGCCCCAGCTGGAAGCTTCCAACAAAGCCTGCAGAGCTACTCCTCAGGACTCTGCCCAGTTCTGCCAGCTTGAGGAATTTTCTGTTGTTCTTGAGAAATCTGACAGGGCTGTTTTCTCCTCCAGACTCCTCTAGTTGCCCACCCTGGACAACTGGTCATCCACCCTGGTCTGGATGACCTAGAGGGGGCAGTTGTGGGGAGGCCCCTCAGTACAGGCAGGTGCTTGTAGGTGGGGAACACATCTGTGGCCTGGTTCCTTTCTTCCAGAGCCAGCACACAGGTTGGCCTTCCTTCTGCAACCCGAATTCAGTGTGTCCATTTGAGCACCATTTTCACCCTCAGGGAGACTCTGTCAACACCCAGGAAGAAAAGACTTGCAGAAAGTCTCAGCCTGCTGAAGGCCACCTCCGTAGTCAGTACAGGTCACCAGAGGGCCAGTTTGGTTTGCCTGAGACTGGAGTGAGAAACAGGATGGACACAGGAAGAGAGACCACACTTGCTACAGGACAGCTGGGAAATGACCCACCAGCTCTACCCCTGCATTTCATGGCAGGCAGGATCTGGGAGCAATGAGAATCTTCTTGCCTGAAGACATGTCTGAGTAGTGTGTTGAGGGTGGGTTTGGCACTGCTGAGTGCTTCTTGTAAACCACGAAAAGAGAGTTAAGGAGATGGAATTTTACCAACATGTAAGCATACTTGAAAAATTTGGAAAGTTCTCTGTCTACTCATCAGAGGGGTGAGAGTGAACTCAGGAGAGGAGGACGGTGTGGCCAAGTCTTCCTTAAGGACATGAGGACAGATGCACTCTGGGATGACAAAAGAGTGGCCTCAAGGTCCTGCAGATGTGGGCTGCCACCCTCACCACATGCCTGGAGGATGATGAGTCCAGGCAGGGGCTTCTTCTGCCAGGTACCCTCATAAGGCAGCTCCACCCACCCTCTTCCTCAGCTCTGTGGGCACTTGGCCACCCCACCTGTTCTGCCAGCTGTGAGGCCTAGGTAGAGAACCACCATGGGCAAGGACACCACAGAGTCCCTGGAGCTGAGCCACAGGGGCACAGCTGCCCCTGACTCCCCAAACCAGTGCTGACACTGGTGTCCAATTCCAGGCACAGAGGCGCTGCCGAGAACCCACAGGGCACGTTTCAGGCACAGAGCAAAAGGGCCAGGGATACCACCTCTGCCAGCCCTGAACAGCACAATGACACCTACCCAGTCTCGAAGGGGGGTTTAGCCATGAAGGCTTATGGGTGGCACATCAAAACAAAATATTCAGTGTTTTTGTTGTTGTTACTATGGATTATACCCAAAGATGCTTTGCCACTGCTGCCTCCCCAGCCCTTTGTATGGTTTTGTTTTAAGACAGGGTTTCACTAAATTGCCAGGGCTGACTTCAAGTTTGCAATACTCCTGCCTCAGCGTACCAACTCACTGGAATTGCCTGTGTGTGCCATCCTGCCCAGCAGAAAGGATTATTCCTGACCTTCAGCCCAATGCCTTGGTGGGCTGTGAGCTTGCACAAAACACTTTCCTGCATCCCATCTTCTCCATGTGAATAAAAATGACTGCCTAGGCCTTTTCCCATTGGTTGCAGAAGAACTGACCTGGTGGGACCCTCCACTCACACAGGGAAACCAGGCTGACTCAGTATGAATGGTGCCTCACCTCATGTTGCTGTGATGGACATGTTTACCTGAAATTCTGAACTTAATTGCCAAGGTGAACATTGGAGGCTATTGGAAGGAAATGAAAGCATTCAATACATCTGAGAATGATTTGTGTTTTGGAAGGAACTGTGTGGCCTTAATGCTTGATGACCACTTAACCCTTTGTTTAATGTCCAGCCCTGAGGAGAATTGAGGGGGATTATGTCAGGGGGCAGAGCCCCTCTGGGGAGCATTGGTGCTTTCATGAGACAGTCCCAAGAGCACAGTATCTGCCATGTGAAACACAGCCAGAGGGCTTCTCCAGAAAGGGGCCCTGTCCAGACACCAAGGCTGCCAGTGCCGTGATTGTGGACTATGAGCCTGCAGAGCTGAGCAGGAATGTTGCTATCTGTTTTTCAGTCTTGCAACTCTGCAAGGAAATGCCTGAGGCAGCTGAGTCCATGGAGTAGAACTGATTTCCCTCGGATTTGGCATGTCTAAGCCATGAATCCTGTCTCATGACAGTTCTGGTGAAAGCCTCAAGACCTGCTCATGGGCATCACAACAGCAGGTTTTATGAAGAAAGCATCCCATCTCCAGGTGGGGCAGGCAGGCTCTGGCCTCTATAACAACCCACCATGAACACCACCTGTTGTCCCAGAGCACCCACTTCATGGGACTACTTCAATGACCCCAGGACTGCCCACTAGGCCAAGTTCCAAAGATGCTACACCTCTACCCAATGCCACCCTGCACAGCAAGACTTCACTCACAGTGGACCCTTCTGACATGTCAAACACACCCAAATCACACCACACTGCCTGTGAGACCCCAGCAGTAACCAAAAACCATACTCTCTTTTTCTCATTCTTCCAACCTGGCACGGAGGACCAGGAGCAGTGGGGGGGTTGCCTTTCTGATGGACAGAAAGTGCTGAATAGTCAGTCTGGAATGCACACCTCCTTTTCTCTGCTGGACATAGAGAATAGAAATACCCTCACTTCTCTTTCTGACATACAAATCTTCCTGCGGTTCCACTTGGAGCCTTGTTTAGGACCTCCTGCTTTCAGCCTACACTTCTATGTCTCCAGAGTCCTGAGGCTAAGCACACCTCATTCCTCTCCAGCACTCTTCCTCTAGTCCTGAGGAAAAGCTCTGCTCTTCTGTGCCTGTCGATCTGGCCCCCAGGGACTTTTTCCTGACCAGCATCCAGGCCCCGAGATATGAAAGACTATGTGGTTACTTGGGAAATCACGAGTGCGCCTATCACATTCTCCCCTATTACCTGGTGACCAGGGGCCATCCCTAGTAGGAAACCACACTATGGAGTGTTTGACTCATTAGGGTGTTTGGTTCTTCTGCAGCATTCAGGGAGCAGAGACTGACCCTGAGAATGCACCTCAGGTGCTGCTGCTTTCAGTCCAGAACCTGAAACAGCACTCCAGGTAACAATGACTGCCCTCCAGTTGGGGAACCCCTTTTCATTGCCAGGCTCTGGTGAGGTTTCTCAAACAGGACTGAGACCACCAGGCCTGCCACATCTTGGGCTCCCTGTGTCTACTGTCACAGGTCCCCGAGGCCCTCCTGGGCCCAACAGAGTCCTGCACCCACTTGCAGGCTCCACATCCTCTGAATGGCAGCACTGCCAGCAATTCAGCTCCAATAGGTTCCTCCCGTTGCTTTTATTTAATTTTGTTTAATTAATTGATTCATACTAAAAATTGAACTCAGGGATCTTTACCACTGAGTGACAGCTCTATTTTTATTTTATTTTGAGACAAGTTCTGGAAGTTGAAGAGGCTACCTTCAAACTTGCATTCTAATGCCTCAGCCTCCCTGGACTTGGAATTACAGGCCTGTGCCACCTGCCCAGTGATGGTTTTTAAAAAAATTCTCAGCCTGTCTTACTGATTTAGAGGTCACAGCTTGGTCAATAATGAAGGTCTCTTCAAATCTTCTTAAGTACCATTTCAAATTATATTAAATAAACTTCAATAAAGATAAAGGTACTACTTGCCTTTGCCACACTACTCTGGACCTCGAGGTTTTCTTCCTGACAAGTGGGAGCGTGCATAGGCAACAGATCTTGTGGGCAAAGTGCTTCCCTTGAGAGGCTGCAGAGGCTGTCTGCACAACTGCTAGTCTTCACCACTAGGCTGGGGCAAGAGGCCAAGCATGGTCAGCAAGGCATGCAGTCAGGGTGGCCTGTGGTCCCTCGTGGTGCACCTAACACAGCAGGGTGGAAACTTATGCCATTTTGCTCCTGAGGTTCCTCCTCCTGGCCATGCATGTCATCCAGTGCCAGGGAGACTGGACAAAAAGAAGTCAAGTTCAGGCCAGCCTTACAATCTAGATGAAATACTGGTAGTGTTTGTGCATTTTAAACAGTGCTTATCTTTTAGGATACAAATTGATAATGAATAAAAATCTAATTGAAACAACATTGATCATGGAGTATAACTCTAATCTGAGTAATGAATATATAGGAGTTCAATATATTTAGGGGTTCAATAATACTTGCCAGACATTTCTCTATATTTAAAGTTTTGTCTTGATAATTAAAAAATTAATCACTACCTTTGCTTTTTTTGTGGATTTTTATAAGATCGGGCTTTTCAAATTTGCAACATATTCCTTTTCAGATTGCCTTTTAAAGTTGGTAACACCAGTAGGAAACTCAAGTCTAGAGCTTCCACAATCTTTTTGTATTTTAAGCATGGAGAACTGAACCAGGTTTCACACATGCTAGGCCAGTGCTATGTAGTTGAGCTGCTCCTCAAAATATGTTTCATTCTGGGACATGCTGTCACTGTGTTGTCTAGATTGGCCTCACATTTGTGATGCTCCTGCCTCCGCCTTGTGGGTGACTGGGATCACAAGTGTGTGCTACCATGCCTGGTCCATTATGTTCACCTCCCCCATGTATGTACTGTCTCTTAGCTCTTTATATGCAATAACATTGTGCCACATGTAAATGTTATGATGACTCTATGGACACACACCTGGGGAAATTAGCTGGGCAAAGAGAGAGACCATTGGGAGGTGGGATATGAATTTGCAAAAGATATCTTCATATGCCCCCAGCAGAGTGGGAGGAGACCCAGATGAATTTTCAGTAAAGTAGGGGTTTGCTCACACCAGTGGATGGGTTTTCTGTAAATATTCAGCGCCCCAGTAGCTGATAGTGAGAAGGCAGCACAGGAAAGTTGAGCATAAACCCACTATAGATCAATAGTCAGTTCAGTTTTCACTGGATGCAGTCTTGATCTGTGTCAGAATTTACACACTCAGTGCCCATCTAATGGGCAATGTGGAGTATTAGCACATGTGGAACATGAGGAAAGTGTTCCCTGAACAGATGTTCATGTTTGGTCCTTGCATGTCTTCAAGGGAACCTGGAACCAGGATTGGCCAAGTCCCACCCCTGGGAATGTGCCCTCAGAATGATCATGGTTGATGGTCATGTCTTGTACACGTGGCCAATGGTCTGAGTTATTGCAGTCTGTCAGGACTGCCCTGTACATACATCAGCATGATTGATGTGTGTCTGAATTCATCTTCTGGAGCCTAAGTTTCAGCAGCCCTGAGTGTCATGTAGCATGATGCCTCTAAGTGGCTGCCTTTCAGTAAAAGCCTCAGACCAAGACACTTGTCCCATTTTTTCTGGGCACAGATGTTCTGCACTTTGACCAGTGCTTGCTGCTGAAGAGAAGAGGGTGCTGGGTGTTCCCAGATGGGGAAATGATCAGTAGCTTGTGCCTGACTTCTCTGAATTCCTCCTAAGACATATCTTTTCCTGATGCTCTTGGTTTGAATACTTCCCTTATAGTAAAACTCACGCATAAGTACAAAAAACACATATCCTTGAGAAAATGATGCTGGAAGCACCTGCTGAGAAGTGGGAGGCAATGCCTTGCCATCGCCACAGCAATGTGAATAGAGCTCAGCTAGTCACCACAGAAGGTTCCAGAAGGGGCAAGGCTGATATCAAGGCAGAGAGGGAAAGGCACGTGTAGCTGGTGCCTGGCATGGGTAGCCAATGGCACTAGTGTTTGGAGCACCAATGATTCAGTCTAGGTGCTGGCCTGTGTCCAGGGCAGAAGAGGGCACCCTGCGAACAGCACCTGGGGAAGGTTGGAAGCGTGTGCCCCACAAAGGCTAGCTACCAAGGCCTGTCCAGGGTACGACCAGGAATGGGCCTGGAGTCACTGCCCTCACCCATCCTGGCCCTTTGCCTGACTGCACTGGTCAGGGTCAGGGCTGTAGTCAGACTTCTCTTCTAAGTGCCCATGACCTGGACCCCATGAGTTCTGGCCCAGAACTCAGAGTCCAGGTGCAGCAAGGAGAAATGAAGCACTCCAGCCTCCCCTTGGGCATTCTTGTTCCTTCATTATTTTGTTGGTGCTCACCCTTGTACACAATGATGGAGTTGTTATTACACACTTGCATGTGCACAGAGTGTGGTCAGGTCCTGTGGCCATTGTCATTGCCCATCATCCCTCACACTCCTTGGTTCCTCTCTATACTGATCTCCCTTGGGTTTTATGACATCCCCTGCCTCTCTCCCCCTATTTCCCCTCCAGCATTGACATGTGGGAGAGAACATGAACCTTAAACTTATGAATTTCACTTAATATAATGTTCTCATATTTCACCCATTTTCTTGCAAATTATGTGACTTCATTCTCTTTATGGCTGAATAAATCTGCATTGTGTCTATACAGGACATTTTCTCTGTCTTCATCCATAGGTGGAGATGCCCACCTAGGTCAGTCAGACCCTCAGGGTGGCATTCAGGGTCTTCAGAGGCCCTGGGCACGCAGGGCAGGGCAGTCACAGAGACCAGGAACACAGATTGTGTGCCACCCATGGTCTCATCCTGGATAGTCACCTGCTCCCACATGATTGAAGCCTATGCTGTCTCACCTGGGAATTGGAGTTGACACAGCATCTAGGAGGCCAGGCAGCCTGGAGAAGCAGGCATCCTGCAGGGAGCATGGCCAGTTCAAGTCCTGCACATGGGCTCTGTTCTTGGACATAGAGCTCTGCCCATGGAGAATTTCCCTCTCCTCCCACACTTGTCCCACCTCCTCACTCCTCATCACCTTTTCTTCCACTTCTTTTCAGGCTCCCTGCTAGGCAGGCCCTAATGCCCGCAGAACCCTTATCTTCTCGCCTACCCATCGGGACTTTTCATCAGCCTCTTCTCCACCAGGTCCTCCCATGCTGTGTCCTGGATCAAGCCCTCATAGAAGTGGCCACATCACTTCACCAAAATAGAGGTGATTTTCTCCTGTTGCAAACCTGCAGCTCCTCAAGCCCCCTCATTTACCCATATAATTGTCCAGGTTTTCTAGACAAGCCCCTTATGTATTGCTGTTGCAGTACTCTAATATGCAAGTTGAATAGGGCTGAAATTGAAGTTGCTTTTCTGAGAAAGTTTCACGAATGGAATTCAATGAAACTTTACCTATCACCTCCAGTCCTCATACCCACATTGCTCCACAGACAGGGTGGTTCCACCATGCACGGTGCTTCTGTTATAGCAAACTGTTTTGATTTCCATGAAATGAGCTTTCCCTATGCAGGCAGTGTTAGGCTGCAACTCAATTGCGGTTTCTGAGCAAATGCACAACTGGATTCCACCAAACTCTGGGTTTCTTCTCTTTTCCCCATTCCAACACTGTCCCCAGCATCTGATCATTCTACCTCCATGTTCTCAAGACAAGCCCCTTATGTATTGCTGCTGAAGAAGTCTAACGTGCAAGTTGAATAGGCTGAAATTGCAGTTGATTTTCCCGAGAACATTTCACGTATGGAATTCAATGACACTTTGCCTATCATCTCCGCTCCTCTTACCCACATTCCTCCACAGATAGGGTGGTTACACCTTGCGCGGTGCTTCTCTGATAACAAACTGTTTCGATTTCTATGAATTGAGGTTGCAGCCGATGCAAACAGTGATAGGCTGAAACTCAATTGCTTGTTCTGAGCAAATGCACGACTGGATTTCCACCAAACTCTGGGTTTTTTCTCTATTCCTTATTATTACTCGGTTTCCCACACCTGAGCACTTTACCACCAGGTTTCATAGACAAGACCCTTCTGTATTGCTGTTGCAGTACTCTAGCGTGCAAGTTGAATAGGGCTGAAATTGAAGTTGCTTGTCTGAGAAAGTTTCTCAAATGGAGTTCAATGACACTTTGCCTATCACCTCCACTCCTCATACACACTTTGCTCCGCATATGGGGTGGTTCCAACATGCACAGTCCTTCTGTTGTAACAAACTGTTACGATTTACATGAATTGAGCTTTCCGTGTGCACACAGTGCTAGGCTGCAACTGAATTGAGTTTTTGAGCAAATGCACGAATGGATTTTCACCAAACCATGTGTTTTTTCTCTTTTCCTATTTAACTCTCTGTCCCCAACGCCTGAGCACTCTAGCACCAGGTTTTGAAGACAAGACACTTAGCTGTCGCAGAAGTGTAACGGCCAAGTTGAATAGGGCTGAAATTGAACTTGCTTTTATGGGCAAGTTTTCACGAACGGAATTCGATGACCCTTTTCCTATCACCTCCACTCCTCATTCCCACTTTCCTCCGCAGCTGGGGTGGTGCCACCATACATGGTGCTTCTCTTATAACAAACTGTTTCAATTTCTATGAATTGAGGTTGCCCTATGCACGCAGTGATAGGCTAAAACTGAATGGCATGTTCTGAGCAAATGCACGACTGGATTACCATGAAACTCAGGGTTTTTTCTCTTTTCCTCATTACCACTCTGTCCCCAACACCTGACACTCTACCTCCAGGTTTACAAGACAAGCCCCTTATGTATTGCTGTTGCAGTACTCTAATGTGCAAGTTCAATAGGGCTGAAATTGCAGTTGCTCTACCGAGAAAATTTCACGTCCTTAATTCAATGACACTCTGCCTATCATCTCCACTCCTCCTACCCTCATGGCTCCGCTGATGGGGTGATTGCACCATGAGCGGTGCTTCTGTCATTAAAAACTGTTTCGATATCTTTGAATTGAGGTTGCTCTATGCACGTAGAGATAGGCTGAAACTGAATGGCATGTTCTGAGCAAATGCACGAATGGATTACCACGAAACTCTGGTTTTTTTCTCTTTTCCTCATTACCACTCTGTCCCCAACACCTGAGCACTCTACCTCCAGTTTTCCTACACAAGCCCCTTATGTATTGCTGTTGCAGAAGTCTAACGTGCAAGTTGAATAGGCTGAATTTGCAGTTGATTTTCCTGAGAAGTTTCACGTATGGAATTCAATGACACTTTGCCTATCATCTCCGATCCTCTTACCCACATGGCTCCGCTGATGGGGTGATTCCACCATGCGCAGTGCTTCTGTTATTAAAACTGTTTCATTTCGTATGACTTGAGGTTGCCTTTTGCACTCAGTGATAGGCTGAAACTGAATCATATTTTGAGCAAATGCAGGACTGGATGACCATGAAACTCTGGGTTTTTTCTCTTTTCCTCATTACCACTCTGTTCCCAACACCTGAGCACTCTACCTCCAGGTTTTCTAGACAAGCCCCTTATGTGTTGCTGTTGCAGAAGTCTAATGTGCAAGTTGAATAGGCTGAAATTGCAGTTGATTTTCCCGAGAAAGTTTCACGTATGCAATTCAATGACACTTTGCCTATCATCTCCGCTCCTCTTACCCACATGGCTCCACACATAGGGTGGTTACACCTTGCGCGGTGCTTCTCTTATAACAAACTGTTTCGATTTCTAGGAATTGAGGTTGCCCTATGCACGCAGTGATAGGCTGAAACTGAATTGCATGTTCTGAGCAAATGCACGACTGGATTTCCACCAAACTCTGGGTTTTTTCTCTTTTCCTTAGTACCACTCGGTTTCCCACACCTGAGCACTTTACCACCAGGTTTCGTAGACAAGACCCTTATGTATTGCTGTTGCAGTACTGTAGCGTGCAAGTTGAATTGTGCTGAAATTGAAGTTGCTTGTCTGAGAAAGTTTCTCAAATGGAATTCAATGACACTTTGCCTATCACCTCCACTCCTCATACACACTTTGCTCCGCCTACGGGGTGGTTCCAACATGCACGGTCCTTCTGTTGTAACAAACTGTTACGATTTACATGAATTGAGCTTTCCGTGTGCAACACAGTTAGGCTGCAACTGAATGGAGTTTTGGAGCAAATGCACGAATGGATTTTCAAAAAACTGTGTGTTTTTGTCTTTTCCTCATTACCTCTCTGTCCCCAACGTCTGAGCAATCAAGCACCCTGTTTTGAAGAAAAGACACTTATGTGTGGCTGTTGCCGAAGTCTAACGGCCAAGTTGAATAGGGCTGAAATTGAAGTTGCTTTTCTGAGCAAGTTTCATGAATGGAATTCGATGACCCTTTTCCAATCACCTCCAGTTGTCATTCCCACTTTCCTCCGCAGCTGGGGTGGTGCTACCATACATGGTGCTTGTGTTAAAACAAACTGTTTCAATTTCTATGAATTGAGGTTGCCCTATGCACGCAGTGATAGGCTGAATCTGAATGGCATGTTCTGAGCAAATGCACGACTGGATTACCACGAAACTCTGGGTTTTTTCTCTTTTCCTCATTACCACTCTGTTTCCTTCACCTGAGCACTTTACCACCAGGTTTCATAGACAACACCCTTATGTATTGCTGTTGCAGTACTCTAGCATGCAAGTTGAATTGGGCTGAAATTGAAGTTGCTTGTCTGAGAAAGTTTCACAAATGGAGTTCAATGACACTTTGCCTATCACCTCCACTCCTCATACACAGTTTACTCCACATATGGGGTGGTTCCAACATGCACGGTCCTTCTGTTGTAAGAAACTGTTACGATTTACATGATTTGAGCTTTCCTTGTGCACACAGTGTTAGGCTGCAAATGAATGGAGTTTTTGAGCAAATGCACGAATGGATTTTCACCAAACTGCGCGTTTTTTCTCTTTTCCTCATTAACTCTCTGTTCCCAAAGCCTGAGCACTCTAGCACCAGGTTTTGAAGACAGGACACTTAGGTATGGCTTTCGCAGAAGTCTTACGGCCTAGTTGAATAGGGCTGAAATTGAAGTTGCTTTTATGGGCAAGTTTTCACGAATGGAATTCCATGACCCTTTTCCTATCACCTCCACTCCTCATTCCCACTTTCGTCCGCAGCTGGGGTGGTGCCACCATACACGGTGCTTCTGTTATAACAAACTGTTTCAATTTCTATGAATTGAGGTTGCCCTATGCACGCAGTGATAGGCTAAAACTGAAATGCGTGTTCTGAGCAAATGCACGATGGGATTTCCACGAAACTCAGGGGTTTTTCTCTTTTCCTCATTACCACTCTGTCCCCAACACCTGAGCACTCTACCTGCAGGTTTTCAAGACAAGCCCCTTATGTATTGCTGTTGCAGTACTCTAATGTGCAAGTTCTATAGGGCTGAAACTGACGTTGCTTTTCTGAGAAAGTTTCTCAAATGGAATTCAATGACACTTTGCCTATCACCTCCACTCCTCGTACACACTTTGCTCCGCATATGGGGTGGTTCCAACATGCACGGTCCTTTTGTTGTAACAAACTGTTACGATTTACATGAATTGAGCTTTTCGTGTGCAACAGTAACTCTGTTGCTACAACTGAATATAGTTTTTGAGCAAATGCACGAATGGATTTTCACCAATCTGTGTTTTTCTCTTTTCCTCATTACTTCTCTGTCCCCAACGTCTGAGCACTCTAGCACCAGGTTTTAAAGACAAGACAGTTATGTATTGCTGTCGCAGAAGTCTAACGGCCAGGTTGAATAGGGCTGAAATTGAAGTTGCTTTTCTGAGCATGTTTCACGAATGGAATTCGATGACCCTTTTCCAATCACCTCCACTCCTAATTCCCACTTTCCTCTGCAGCTGGGGTGGTGCCACCATACACGGTGCTTCTGTTCTAACAAACTGTTTCATTTTCTATGAATTGACTTTGCGCTATGCACGGTGTGATGGGCTGAAACTGAATTGCATGTTCTGAGCAAATGCACGAATGGATTTTCACGAAACTCTGGTTTTTTTCTCTTTTCCTCATTACCACTCTGTCCCCAACACCTGAGCACTGTACCTCCAGTTTTCCTACACAAGCCCCTTATGTATTGCTGTTGCAGAAGTCTAACGTGCAAGTTGAATAGGCTGAAATAGTTGATTTTCCCGAGAAAGTTTCACGCATGGAATTCAATGACACTTTGCCTATCATCTCCGATCCTCTTACCCACTTGGCTCAGCTGATGGGGTGATTCCACCATGCCCAGTGCTTCTGTCATAAAATCTGTTTAGTTTCCTATGACTTGAGGTTGCCTTTTGCACTCAGTGATAGGCTGAAACTGAATTGCATGTTTTGAGCAAATGCATGAATGGATTTCCACGAAACTCTGGGTTTTTTCTCTTTTCCTCATTACCACTCTGTCCCCATTATCTGAGCACTCTACCTCTAGGTTGCTAGAAAAGCCTCTTATGTATTGCTGTTGCAGTACTCTAATGTGCAAGTTGAATAGGGCTGAAATTGAAGTTGCTTTTCTGAGAAAGTTTCTCAAATGGAATTCAATGACACTTTGCCTATCACCTCCATTCCTCATACACACTTTGCTCCACATATGGGGTGGTTCCAACATGCATGGTCCTTCTATTGTAACAAACTGTTCCGATTTACATGAATTGAGCTTTCCGTGTGCACACAGTGTTAGGCTGCAACTGAATGGAGTTTTTGAGCAAATGCACGAATGGATTTTCACCAAACTGTGTGTTTTTTCTCTTTTCCTCGTTACCTCTCTGTCCCCAACGTCTGAGCACTCTAGCACCAGGTTTTAAAGACAAGACAGTTATGTATTGCTGTCGCAGAAGTCTAACGGCCAGGTTGAATAGGGCTGAAATTGAAGTTTCTTTTATGGGCAAGTTTTCACGAACAGAATTCCATGACTCTTTTCCTATCACCTCCACTCCTCATTCCCACATTCTCCGCAGCTGGGGTTGTGCCACCATACACGGTGCTTCTGTTATAACAAACTGTTTCAATTTCTATGAATTGAGGTTGCCCTAGGCATGCAGTGATAGGCTAAAACTGAATTGCATGTTCTGAGCAAATGCACGACTGCATTTCCACGAAACACTGGGTTTTTTTCTCTTTTCCTCTTTACCACTCTGTCCGCAACACCTGAACACTCTACCTCCACGTTTTCAAGACAAGCCCCTTATGTATTGCTGTTGCAGTACTCTAGCATTCTAGTTGAATAGGGCTGAAATTGAAGTTGCTTTTCCGAGAAAGTTTCACGTACGAAATTCAATGACAATTTGCCTATCATCTCCACTCCTCTTACCCACATGGCTCCACTGATGGGGTGATTCCACCATGAGCGTTGCTTCTGTCATAAAAACTGTTTCGATATCTCTGAATTGAGTTTGTTCTATGCACGTAGAGACAGGGTGAAACTGAATTGAATGTTTTGAGCAAATGCACGAATGGGTTACCACGAAACTCTGGTTTTTTTTCTCTTTTCCTCATTACCACTCTATCCCCAACACCTGAGCACTCTATCTCCAGTTTTCCTACCCAAGCCCCTTATGTGTTGCTGTTGCAGAAGTCTAAAGTGCTATTTGAATAGGCTGAAATTGCAGTTGATTTTCCCGAGAACGTTTCACGTATGGAATTCAATGACAGTTTGCCTATCATCTCCACTCCTCTTAACCACATTGCTCCACAGATAGGGTGGTTACACCTTGCGCGGTGCTTCTCTGTGCTCTGTGCTCTGCATTCTATGCTGTGGCCCTGTGCTCTGGGCTCTGGTCTGGCCTCTATCTCTGTACTCTGGGTCTTGTCTCTGTGCTTTGTGCTGTCTCTTCTATCTCAGTCTCTGTGCTCTGTGCTCTGGCTCTGTGTTCTGTCCTCTGTGCTCTTCACTTTGTGCTATGGGCTCCGGCTCAGGACTCCTGATCTGTGCTCTGTGCTGTGTATTCTGAGTTTTGTGCTCTGTGCTCTGGCTATATTCTCTGAGGTCTGTCTCTGGGTTCTGGCTCTCTGCTCTCTACTAGGTCTTCTGCACTCTGTGCTCTGTGCTCTGGCTGTGGGCTCTGTTTCTGTATTCTGTGCTCTGTGCTCTGACTCTAGGCTCCTGCTCTGCTCTCTAGGTTCTGTGCTTTGTGCATTGTGCCCTGGGTTCTGGGCTCTATGCTCTGCACCTGAACTATGTGTTCTGGCTCTGTTCTCTCCACTGTGCGCTCTGGGCTCTGGATCACTGCTCTGGCTCTCTGGTCTGTGCACTGTGCTCTGAACTCTGCTCTTTGTGCTCTGTTCTCTGTGCTCTGGCTCTGTGCTCTCTGCTCTGTGCTCTGCACTGTGTTCTCTGGGCTTGTGCTCTGTCTATGGGCCCGGGGCTCTATCTCTGGGTTCTGGCTCTGAGCTCCATACTCTCTTCTGCATTTTGCACTCTGGGCTCTGGTCTCTGGGTTCTGTCTCAATATTCTGGCTCTGTGCTCTGTGCACTGTGCACTGTGCTTTTTGCTCTGGACTCTGTGCTCTGGCTATGTGATATCATTCTGTGGTCTCCACTGAGTGCTCTGGTTTCTGGATCAGTGTTCTGGCTCTCTGTTCTGTGCTCTGTGCTCTGCACTAAGTGCTTTGGGTTAATGGATGAGTGCTCTGGCTCTATGCTCTGTGCTCTGTGCTCTACACTCTGTGCTCTGTGCTGTGTGATCTGTGCTCTGTGCTCTGGCTCTGTGCTCTGTGCTCTATGCTTGGGGCTCTGGGCTCTGTAATCTGAACTCTGTTCTCTGGTCACTGTGCTCTGTGCTCTCTCTCTGTAATCTGGCTCTGTCTTTGAGCTCTGGGCTCTGTGCTCTGTGTTCTGGCCCTGTGCTCTGTTCTCTGGGTTCTGGCTCTGTGACTGTGATTTATGCTCTGCACTCTGCATTCTGTGCTCTGTGCTCTGGTTTCATGCTCTGTGCTCTGTGCTCTAGCTCTGTGTCTATGCTTTGTGCCCTGTACCTTGCACTGTGGGCTCTGGCTCTAGGCTCTGGCTCTGTTCTCTCTGCTGTGTGCTCTGTGCTATGTGCTCTGAGCTCTGGACTCTGGCTTTGTGCTCTGTGTCTTTGCTGTGTTCTCTGGGATCTTTGCTCTGAGCCTGGCTCTGTGCTCTGTTTCTGATCCTTTGGAATTGACTCTTTGCTTTGGGCTCTGTGCTCTGGTCTCTGTGTTCTGTGCTCTGTGCTCTGTCTATGTTCTCTGTGCTTGCACTCTGGGCTCAGTGCTCTGACTCTGTACTCTGGCTTTGTGCTCTGCTCTGTGCTATGCACTCTGGCTTTGTTCTCTGTGCTCTGGGTTCTGGGATCTTTGTTCAGTGTTCTGGCCATGTAATCTGTGCACTGTGCTCTGTACTCTATGCTGTGCACTCTGCACTCTGTGCTCTGAACTCTAAACTCTGCTCAGGCTCTGAACTCCTGCTCTGTGCTCTGGGCTCTGGGCTCTGGCTTTGTGCCTGTTCCTTGTGCTATGCACCTTGTGCTCTAGGCCCTGGTTCTGGGTTGTCTCTGTGCCCTGTGCTCTGTGCTCTGTTCTCCTTGCTCTGCACTATGGAGACTTGTATCTTGCTCTCTGTCTGTGTACTCAGGCTCTGGCTCTGAGTTCTGGGCTCTGGGCTCTGTGTTCTCTCTCTGTACTCTGGCTTTGTGCTCTATGCTCTTTGCTTTATGATCTGTGCTCTGTGCTCTGCTCTCTGTGCTCTGTGGTCTTTGCTCTGTGATCTGGACTCTGTCTCTGTGCTCTGTGCTCTCAGCTCTGTGCTCTGGGTTCTGGCCTCAGTGGTCTGTGCTCTGCACTCTGCTTTCTGGGCAATGGATCAGTGCTCTGGCTGGGCTCTGTGCTCTGTGCTCAGCACTCTGCGCTCTGTGCTGTGTGCTCTGTGCTCTGGGCTCCTTCTCTGTGCTCTGTGTTCTGCACTCTGTGTTTTGTGCTCTGTGGGTTAGGGTTATGTGCTCTGGGCTCTGGCTCTGGGCTCCGTGCACTGGGTTCTGTCTATGTTCTGTGTGCTCTGCACTCTGCACTCTTGAGTGTGGCTCTGCACTCTGGCTCTGTGCTCTGTGCTGTGTGTTGTGCACTCTGTGATCTGGGCTCTGGGTTCTGTCTATGTTCTCTGTGTTGTGCACTCTGTGATCTGGATTCTGGCTCTTCTCTCTGACTCTGTGTTCTGTGCTCTGCACTGTGTGATCTGTGCTCGTGCAGGCTCTGTGCTCTGGGCTCTGGACTCTGGCTCTGGGCTCTGGCTCTGTGCTGGGTGCTCTGTGCTCTCGCCTCTGGGTTCTGGCTCTGGGCTAATTTCAATACTCTGGGTCTGGGCTCTAAACTCTGTTTGTACTTTGGGTCTTGGATCTGTCCTCTGTGTTCTGTTCTCTGCCCTGTGCATTCTGGTCTCTGCCTCTGGGTTCCTGCTCTGTTCTTTGTGCTCTGTGCTCTTTGCTCTGTGCTCTGGCTATGTGATCTTGCTTTGTGCTTTGCAGTGTGTACTCTGGGTTCTGTCTCTACACTCCGATTCTTTTTTTTTTTTTTATTTTATTGTAAACAAATGGGATACATGTTGCCTCTCTGTTTGTACGTGGCGCAAAGGCATACCATTTGTGTAATCATAAATCCACATACAGTAATGTTGTTTGATTCATTCTGTTATTTTTTCCCCTTCCCCCCACCCCTCCCACCCCTCTTTACCCTCTATACAGTACTTTCTTCCTCCATACTTGCCCCCCTCCCTAACCCTAACTCTAACCCTAACACTAACCCTTCCCTCCCCCCCATTATGTGTCATCCTCCACTTATTAGCGATATCATTTGTCCCTTGTCTTTTTGAGATTGGCTTATCTAACTTAGCATGATATTCTCCAATTTCATCCATTTGCCTGCAAATGCCATAATTTTGTCATTCTTTATGGCTGAGTAATATTCCATTGTGTATATATACCACAGTTTCTTTATCCACTCGTCAATTGAAGGGCATCTAGGTTGGTTCCATAGTCTGGCTATTGTGAATTGAGCAGCTATGAACATTGATGTGGCTGTATCTCTGTAGTATGCTGATTTTAGATCCTTTGGGTATAGGCCAAGGAGTGGGATAGCTGGGTCAAATGGAGGGTCCATTCCAAGTTTTCTAAGGAATCTCCACACTGCTTTCCAGAGTGGCTGCACTAATTTGCAGCCCCACCAGCAATGTATGAGTGTACCTTTCTCCCCACATCCTCGCCAACACCTGTTGCTTGTATTTTTGATAATCGCCATTCTAATTGGGGTGAGATGGAATCTTAGGGTGGTTTTGATTTGCATTTCTCTTATTACTAGAGATGTTGAACATTTTTTCATATGTTTATTGATTGCTTGTACATCTTCTTCTGTGAAGTGTCTGTTCATTTCCTTAGCCCATTTGTCGATTGGATTATTTGTATTCTTGGTGTAGAGTTTTTTGAGTTCTTTATAGATTCTGGAGATTAGTGCTCTATCTGAAGTATGATTGGCAAAGATATTCTCCCACTCTGTAGGCTCTTTCTTCACATTACTGATAGTTTCCTTTGCTGAAAGAAAGCTTTTTAGTTTGAATCTATCCCAGTTATTGATTCTTGCTTTTATTTCTTGTGCTATGGGAGTCCTGTTGAGGAAGTCTGGTCCTAGGCCGACATGTTGAAGATCGGGACCTACTTTTTCTTCTATAATCTGCAGAGTCTCTGGTCTGATTCCAAGGTCCTTAATCCATTTTGAGTTGAGTTTTGTGCAGGGTGAGAGATATGGGTTTAGTTTCATTCTGTTGCATATGGATTTCTAATTCTCCCAGCACCATTTGTTGAAGAGGATATCTTTTCTCCATTGCATATTTTTGGCGCCTTTGTCTAGTATTAGAAAGTTGTATTTATTTGGGTTTGTGTCCGTGTCCTCTATTCTGTACCATTGATCTACCTGTCTATTTTGGTACCAGTACCATGCCGTCTTTGTTACTATTGCTTTGTAATAAAGTTGAAGTTCGGGTATTGCGATACCCCCTGCTTCATTTTTCCTGCGAAGGATTGCTTTAGCTATTCTGGGTTTCTTATTCTTCCAGATGAATTTCATAATTGCTTGCTCTATTTCTGTAAGGTACGTCATTGGGATTTTAATTGGGATTGCATTGAATCTGTATAGCACTTTTGGTAGTATGGCCATTTTGACAATATTAATTGTGCCTATCCAAGAACATGGGAGATCTTTCCATCTTCTAAGGTTTTCTTCGATTTCTTTCTTTAGTGTTCTGTAGTTCTCATTGTAGAGGTCTTTTACCTCTTTTGTGAGATTGATTCCCAAGTATTTTATTTTTTTCGATGCTATGGTGAATGGGGTAGTTTTCATAATTTCTCTTTCTGAGGATTCCTCACTTATGTATAAAAATGCATTGGATTTATGAGCATTGATCTTGTAACCTGCCACTTTGCTGAATTCACTTATGAGTTCTAACAGTTTTCTGGTGGAATTTCCTGGTTCCTCTAAGTATATAATCATATCATCCGCAAATAGGGATAGTTTGAGTTCTTCTTTTCCTATTCGTATTCCTTTAATTTCCTTGGTCTGTCTAATTGCTCTGGCTAGAGTCTCAAGAACGATATTGAATAGGAGTGGTGAAAGAGGGCATCCCTGTCTTGTTCCAGTTTTTAGGGGGAATGCTTTCAGTTTTTCACCGTTTAGAATGATATTAGCCATGGGCTTAGCATAGATGGCCTTTACAATGTTAAGGAATGTTCCCACTATCCCTATTTTTTCTAGTGTTTTGAGCATGAAGGGGTGTTGTATTTTATCAAATGCTTTTTCTGCATCTATTGAAATAATCATGTGGTTCTTGACTTTAAATCTATTGATATGGTGAATTACATTTATTGATTTCCTGATGTTGAACCAACCTTGCATCCCTGGGATAAAACCCACTTGATCGTGGTGCACTATCTTTTTAATATATTTTTGTATGCGATTTGCTAAAATTTTATTGAGAATTTTTGCGTCAATGTTCATTAATGATATCGGTCTGAAATTTTCTTTCCTCGATTTATCTCTGTCTGGCTTGGGTATCAGGGTAATATTGGTTTCATAGAATGAGTTTGGGAGGGTACCCTCCTCTTCTATTTCATGGAATACTTTGAGAAGTATTGGAATGAGCTCTTCTTTAAAGATTTTGTAGAACTCGGCTGAGAACCCATCTGGTCCTGGACTTTTCTTTGTTGGTAGGCTTTTGATGACCTCTTCTACTTCATTACTTGAAATTGATCTATTTAAATTTTGTATGTCCTCCTCGTTCAATTTAGGCAATTCATATGTCTCTAGAAACCTGTTGATGTCTTCGAAATTTTCTATTTGGTTAGAATAATTTTCAAAATAGCTTCTAATTATGTTTTGTATTTCAATCGTGTCTGTTGTGATATTTCCTTGTTCATTCCGAATTTTGGTGATTTGGGTTTTCTCTCGTCTTCTCCTTGTTAGAGTGGCTAAGGGTTTATCAATTTTGTTTATTTTTTCAAAGAACCAACTATTTATTTTGTCAATTTTTTGTATAGTTTCTTTTGTTTCAATTTCGTTGATTTCAGCTCTGAGTTTAACTATTTCCTGTCTTCTACTACTTTTGGTGTTGGTCTGTTCTTCTTTTTCTAGGGCTTTGAGCTGAAGTGTTAGGTTGTTTATTTGTTGATTTTTACTTCTTTTATTGAATGCGCTCCATGAAATAAATTTTCCTCTAAGTACTGCTTTCATAGTGTCCCAAAGATTTTGATATGATGTTTCTTTGTTCTCATTTACCTCTAGGAATTTTTAAATTTCCTTCCTAATATCTTCTGTTATCCATTCATCATGTAATAGCATATTGTTTAATCTCCAGGTGTTGGAGTAGCTTCTGTTTTTTACTCTTTCATTTATTTCTAACTTCAAACCATTATGATCTGATAGAATGCAAGGTAGTGTCTCTATCTTCTTGTATTTGCTTACATTAGCTTTGTGGCATAATATATGGTCTATTTTAGAGAAGGATCCATGTGCTGCTGAGAAGAAAGTGTATATTCTATAAATGTCCGTTAAGTCTAAATTATTGATTATGTTATTGAGATCTATGGTTTCTTTGTTCAATTTTTGTCTGGAAGATCTGTCCAGTGGTGAGAGAGGCGTGTTAAAATCACCTAGTATTATTGTGTTATGGTCTATTTGGTTTCTGAAATTGAGAAGGATTTGTTTGACATACATGGATGAGCCACTGTTTGGGGCATAGATGTTTATGATTGTTATGTCTTGCTGATTTATGGTTCCCTTAAGCAGTATGTAATGTCCTTCTTTATCCCTTTTGACTAGTTTTGACTTGAAGTCCACCTTATCTGAAATGAGGATGGATACCCCAGCTTTTTTGCTGAGTCCATGTGCATGATATGTTTTCCCCCATCCTTTTCACCTTTAGTCTATGTGTATCTCTTTCTATGAGGTGAGTCTCTTGCAGGCAACATATTGTTGGATCTTTCTTTTTGATCCAATCTGCCAGTCTATGTCTTTTGATTGATGAGTTCAGGCCATTAATATTCAGGGTTATTATTGAGATATGATTAGTATTCCCGGTCATTTGGTTCATTTTATTTATTTATTTATTTATTTATTTATTTATTTATTTATTTTGAGACGACTTGGTTCTTCCTTTATTTGGCAATTCCTTTAGGATGGTTCCTCCCATTGCTGATTTGTTTCTTTGTTTTTCATCTCTTCCTCATGGAATATTTTGCTGAGAATGTTCTGTAATGCTGGCTTTCTTTTTGTAAATTCTTTTAGCTTTTGTTTATCATGGAAGGATTTTATTTCATCATCAAATTTGAAGGTAAGTTTTGCTGGGTATAAGATTCTTGGTTGGCATCCATTTTCTTTCAGGGCTTGAAAAATGTTGTTCCAGGCCCTTCTAGCTTTTAGGGTCTGGATTGAAAAATCTGCTGATATCCGTATTGGTTTCCCCCTGAATGTAATTTAATTCCTCTCTCTTGCGGCCTTTAAAATTCTGTCTTTATTTTGTATGTTGGGCATTTTCATTATAATGTGCCTTGGTGTGGGTCTGTTGTAATTTTGTATATTTGGAGTCCTATAAGCCTCTTGTACTTGATCTTCCATTTCATTCTTCAGATTTGGGAAATTTTCTGATATTATTTCATTGAATAGATTGTTCATTCCTTTGGTCTGTTTCTCTAAGCCTTCCTCAATTCCAATAATTCTCAAATTTGGCCTCTTCATGATATCCCATAGTTCTTGGAGATTCTGTTCATGATTTCTTACCATCTTCTCTGTTTGTTCAACTTTGTTTTCAAGGTTACATATTTTATCTTCAATGTCTGATGTTCTGTCTTCCAGGTGTTCTATTCTATTGGTTATGCTTTCTATGGAGTTCTTAATTTGGTTTATTGTTTCCTTCATTTCAAGGATTTCTGTTTGGTTTTTTTTTCAATATCTCTAACTCTTTATTGAAGTGATCTTTTGCTTCCTGTATTTGCTCTTTTAACTGTCGATTGGTGCGATCATTCAGTGCCTGCATTTGCTCTTGCATCTCGTCATTTGCTTCCCTGAGCATTTTAATTATGTACATTCTGAACTCCCTTTCTGTCATTTCTTCTGCCATGCTGTCGTTGGGTTTCATTGATGTAACATCTAGATTTGTTTGCAGCATTTTCTTTCCTTGTTTTCTCATATTGTTCAGGTATCAGTTGACCGCTGTGATATTGCAGATTTCCTCTATTGTCTTATAATATCCTTGAAGATTTCTATTATATACCCTCTTAGTCTTCAGTAGCCTGAAATCTTGGAGGAAGTTGATAATGCAGTGCTCCACAAGGGAGCTGACTCCCTAGGGGTGGTGGCCTTCTGGTGGGGTATATTCCCTGCTAGTGGGCAGAGGTACCTTCACTTGCTGATGAATGGTCATCCAGAAGGGAAGTAGGTTGTGGGCTGATGCAAGACCAGTTTGGGCCTGTGTCTGATTTTACGGTCCTTTTGGGAGAACCTCACCCAACAGGGAGGAGTCACCCGGTGGGGAGGTCTCGCTGGTCGGTTTTCCTCCCAGAGGTTCCGTTCAATTCACAACTACCGCCTGGGCTGGGCAGCCTTCTTCTGCAATGTTCCCAGGGACCCGGACCTACCTCCTGGGCCTGGAAGCCTCACCCTTTGCAAACGAATCTCCTTTGGCTGCCTCTCCTCAGAGAAGCTGCCTGCAGTCCTGGAGCCTTCGCTCCGCCCCTCAGTTTGTCTGTGGGGCCCTTCCACCAAGAAGCCGTCTAGGACCCTGCTCTGCACTTTTCACCTGGCTATGCGGCCCCTCCTCTGTGCAGCCACCTGGAGCCCCTTACAATCGCTCCGAGTCCCAGTGACCCGCCACACGCCTTTTCCTCCGGCAGCCACCTGTTGTTCCGTGCGGTCGCTCTAAGACCAAGTGACCCACCACGCACCACTTTCTCCACCAGGCAGTCACCCAGAGATCTGGTGCGTCACGAGTCCCAAGAACTCACTGTGCACCTTCTTGTCCCGACTGCCTCCTGTAGCCCTGGTGCAGTCACTTCGAGCCCAAGCACCCCGCCGCGCTCCTCCTCCTTCTCCAGACAACCCCCCTATGTTCAGGAGCGGATGCTCTGGGACCAAACCACTCACCACGCTGTTCCACCGGATAGCCGCCCAGAGCCCTGGCGCAGCTGCTCCAATTCCAAGCGACGTGCCGAGCCTGTATTTCTCCTTCTCCTCTGGGCAGCCCCCTGTGTTCAGGGGTGGTCACGTTCAGTCCAAACAGCTCACCAAGCACCTTCTCCTTTGGGCAGCCTCCCAGAGCGCAGGTGGGTTGCGCCGAGTCCAAGCGCTGTGGTGAACAGCCACCTCTCCAATGCTCCCAGCTGTCTGCGATCACTGCTCCGGCGGGGGGAGGGGCGCCTCGCCAGCAGTTCTACTTTGCAAAGATCCCTGCTTTCAGGGCTACCGCCCTGTCCGGGGGCTACCGCCCCGTCCGGGATGCCTGCCTAGTGGGAAACACTCACCCGGCTGCTTTGAGTTGGTCCCAAGTCTCTCAATATCTCCTTTTCTTGAGTCCCGAGTCCACGCTGCTCCTCCGGATAACCGCCCGGAGCCCTGGCGCAGCTGATCCAATTCCAAGCAATGTGCCAAGCCCGTATTTCTCCTTCTCCTCTGGGCAGCCCCCTCCTCAATGCTCCCAGCTGTCTGCGATCACTGCTCCGGCGGGGGGAGGGGCGCCTCGCCGGCCGTTCTACTTTGCAAAGATCCCTGCTTTTGGGGCTACCGCCCCGTCCAGGACTCCTGCCCCGTCCGGGACGCCTGCCCAGTGGGAGACTCTCGCCTGGCTGCTTTGAGTTGGTCCCAAGGCTCTCTGTATCTCCTCTTCTTGAGTCCTGAGTCCTGGAGCAACACGAAACGCAGCCACCCTCTAGTCCGCCATCTTGAATCCTCTACACTCCGATTCTGTGCTCTGTGATCTGTGCTCTGCACTCTGCACTCTGGTCTCTGGCTCTGTGCTCTGGCAATATGTTCTTGCTCTGGGTCCTGCAACCTGCATTATGGTCTCTAGCTCTGGGCTCTGGCTCTGATCTGTGCTCTGTGTTCTGGGCTTTGCCTCTGGGCTCTGTGGTCTGTCTCTGTATTCTTAGTTTTGGTTTGGTTCTCTGTGCTCTGTGTTCTGCTGTCTAAGCTATGTGCTCTGTGCTCTGTGTTCTGGGCTCTATTTTCTCTGAGCTCTGCACTCTTTGCTTTGGATTCTGGCTCTGTGTTCTGACTCTGTGCTCTGGGCTCTGGGCTCTGTTCTCTGTGCTCTGTTCCCTGGCTATGTGATCTCTGTTCTCTGCACTCTGCACTCTGGGCTCTGGCTCTATGCTCTGTGCTGTGTGCTAATGGACCTGTGCTCTGGGCTCTGGGCTCTGGTCTCTGTGCTCTGTACTGTGTGCTCTGTGCTCTGATTCTGGGCTATGGCTCTGTGCTCTGGACACTATGGTCGGGGCTCTGGGTTCTGTGAACTGAGCTCTGGTCACTGGTCACTGTGATCTGTGCTCTGTGATCTCTCTGTGTACTATGGCTCTGTCTCTAAGCTCTGGGCTCTGGGCTTTATGTTTTGTGTCGGTACTCTAGGTCTGAGCTCTAGGTTCTGGACTCTCTGCTCTGTGCTCCCTTCTCTGTGCACTGGCTCTGTGCTCTGTCCTTTGTGCTCTGTTCTCTACAATCTGGGCTCTGGGCTCTGGCTTTGTGTCTGTGCTTTGTGCATTGCACTCTGCGCTCTGTGCTCTGAAGTCTGGCTCTGGCCTATCTCTCTATGCTCTGTGCTCTATGCTCTGGGCACTACCTCTGGGCACTGGCTCTGGGCTGTCTCTGTACTCTGGGTCTTGTGTGTATGCTTTGTGCCATCTTTTCTTTCTCAGTCTCTTTGCTCTGTGCTCTGCATTCTTGGCACTGGGCTCTGGTTCTGGTCTCCTAATCTGTGCTCTGTGCTCTGTCATCTGGGCTCTGGCTCTGTGCTTTGTCTCTTACTCTGTGTCCTGGCTCTATGCTCTGTGCTCTATATGCTGCACTCTGAGCTCTGTTCTCTGTGCTCTCTGCTTTGAACTCTGCACTGTGGGCTCTGGCTCTGGGCTCCTGCTCTGTGTTCTGTGCTTTGTCCTCTGGCTCTGTGATCTGTGCTCTGCTCTATGCTCAGGCTCTGGGCTCTGACTCTGTACTCTTCATCTTGTCTCTGTGATTTCTGCTGTCACTTCTATCTTATTGACTGTGCACTGTGCTCTGCACTTTGTCCTGGACTCTGGCTCTGAGCTTTATGCTCTGCACTCTGTGCTCTGGGCTCTGGCTCTGGTCTCTGGGTTCTGGTCTCTGGGTTCTGGGCTCTGTGTTCTGTCTCCGTATTTGGCTCTGTGCTTTGTCCTCTGTGCTCTGCACTCTGTGCTTGGTTCTCTGTGCTCTGCTCTCTGTTCTCTGTGCATGCTTTGTGCTCTGTGCTGTTCTCCTTGCTCTGCACTATGGGCTCTTGGCTCTCAGTCTGTGCTCTGTCTGTATACTTAGGCTGGCTCTGAGCTCTGGGCTCTGGGCTCTGTGATTTCTCTCTGTACTCTGGCTTTGTGCTTTGTCCTCTGTGCTCTGTGCTCTGAGCACTGGGTTCTGGCTTTGTGCCCTGTGCTTTGTGCACTGCGCTCTGCTCTCTGGGCTCTGGCCTGGGCTTTTTGCTCTGTGCTCTCCACTCTGTGCTCTGGGCTCTGACTCTGGGCTCTATTTCTATACTTTGGGACTTGTCTCTGTGCTTTGTGCTAGGTCTTCTATCTCAGTCTCTTTGCTCTGCTCTGCATTCTGTGTCCTGGGCACTGTCTCTGGTCTCTGTGCTCTGTTCTCTGGCTATGTGATCTGGCTCTGTGCTCTGCAGTCTGTGCTCTGGGCTCTGGATCAGTGCTCTGTGCTCTATGCTCTGCCCTCTCTGCTCTGATATTGGGCTCTGCGCTCTGCATTCTGGGCTGTGGCTCTGTGCTCTCTCTCTGTATTCTGGCCCTGGATCTGAGCTCTGGGCACTGAGTTCTGTATTCTAGATTCTGTACTCTGTGCTCTGTGCTCTGTTCTCTGTGCTCCTGTCTGTGTGCTCTATGCTTTGCACTCTGCACTTTGGGCTCTGGATCAGTGCTTTGGCTCTGTGCTGCTCTGTGCTCTGTTCTCTGTGCACTGGCTCTGTGCTCTGTACTCTGTGCTCTCTGTTCTGTTCTCTGGGCTCATGCACTGGGCCCTGTCTCTGTACTCAGGGTCTTGTTTTGTGATTTGTGCTGTCTCTTCTATCTCAGTCTCTGTGGTCTGTGCTCTACTCTATGCTCTGTGCTCGGTGCTCTGGGATCTGTCCTCTGGGCACTGGCTCTGGGCTCTGTCTCTGTACTCTGTGTCCTGGCTCTACGCTCTGTTCTGCACTCTGCAGTCTGGGATCTGGCTATGTGCTCCTGTCCTGAACCTGTGCTCTGTGCTCTGTGATCTGGCTCTGTGCTCTCTGCTATGTCCTCTGGCTCTGCGCTTTGTGTCCTGTGCTCTGTGCTCTGTGCTCTGTGCTCTGGTACTGGGCTCTGTTGCTGTGTACTGTACTCTGTCCTCTGCATTTTGCACTCTGGGCTCTGTGCTCTGTGCTCTGGACTCAGGCTTTGGGCTCTGGCTCTGTGCAGGGTGCCCTGTGCTCTGCGCTCTGTTCTAGGCTCTGGTTCTGGACTCTGTCTCAATACTCTGGGTCTGGGCTCTAAATTCTGTTTGTACTTTGGGTCCTGGTTCTGTCCTCTGTCCTCTGCCCTGTGCATTCTGCTCTCTGCCTCTGGGCTCCTGTTCTGTTCTCTGTGATCTGTGCTCTGTGCTCTGTCTATGTGATCTTGCTTTGTGCTCTGCAGTGTGTACTCTGGGTTCTGGTTCTGTGCTCTGGCTCTGTGCTCTGTGATCTGTGCTCTGCACTCTGCACTCTGCACTCTGGTCTCTGGCTCTGTTTTCTGGCAATTTGTTCTTGCTCTGGGTCCTGAAATCTGCACTATGGTCTCTGGCTCTGGGTTCTGGCTCTGCTCTGTGCTCTGTGGCTCTGGTCATTGTGCTTTGCTCTCTGTGATCTCTCTCTGGAGTCTGGGTCTTGTCTCTGTGGTTTGTGCTCTCTCTTCTGGTTCTTTCTCAGTGCTCTGCACTCTGCACTCTGAGTTCTGGTTTCTGGGTTCTGTTTTCTGGGCTATGTGCTCTGCTCTCTGTGCTCTGTGCTCTGCGCTCTGGCTCTGTGCCCTATGTACCCTGTGTCCTGGTTCTATACTCTGTGCTCTGGGCTCTATGCTCTGTGCTCTCTGATCTGAACTCTGCACTCTGGGCTCTGGCTCTGGGCTCCTGCTCTGTACTCTGTGCTCTGCATTCTGTGCTGTGGCCCTGTGCTCTGGGCTCTGGTCTGGCCTCTGTCTCTGTACTCTGGGTCTTGTCTCTGTGCTTTGTGCTGTCTCTTTTATCTCAGTCTCCGTGCTCTGTGCTGTGCACTCTGTGTCCTGGGCTCTGGCTTGGGGCTCCTGCTCTGTGCTCTGTTCTCTGGCTCTGTGCTCTTTGCTCTGGCTCTGTGTTCTGGCTCTGTGCTCTATGTATTCTGTGTCCTGGCTGTATGCTCTGTGCTTTGCACTATGTGTTCTGGATTCTGAGCTCTGTACTCTTTGCTCTGAACTCCATACTCTGGGTTCTGGCTCTGGGCTCCTGCTCTGTACTCTGTGCTCTGCACTCTAGTCGGGTCTTTGTGCTCTCTGCTCTCTGCTCTGTGCTCTGGGCTCTGACTCTGGGTTCTGTGTCTGTACTTTACGCCTTGTCTCTGTGCTTTGTGCTAGTTCTTCTATCTCAGTCTCTGTGCTCTCTGCTTTGCATTCTGTATCCTGGGCTCTGTCTCCAGTGTCTGTGCTCTCTGCTCTGTCTATGTGATCTGGCTCTGTGCTCTGCAGTCTGTGTTCTGGGCTCTGGATCTGTGCTCTGGCTCTGTGCTCTGTGCTCTATGCTCTGCCCTCTCTGCTCTGACACTGGGCTCTGCGCTCTGCATTCAGCGCTGTGGCTCTGTGCTCTCTCTCTGTATTCTGGCCCTGGATCTGAGCTCTGGACACTGAGTTCTGTATTCTAGATTCTGTACTCTGTGCTTTGTGCTCTGTTCTCTGTGCTCCTGTCTGGGTGCTCTGTGCTCTGTACTCTGCACTTGCCCCTGGATCAGTAATTTGGCTCTGTGTTCTGTGCTCTGTTCTATGTGCTCTGGCTCTCTCCTGTGTACTCTGCACAATGTTCTCTCTGCTCTGTGCTCTGGGCTCATGCTCTGGGATCTGTGTCTGTACTCAGGTCTTGTTCTGTGTTTGTGCTGTCTCTTCTATCTCAGTCTCTGTGCTCTGTGCTCTGCACTCTGTGTTCTGCGTTCTGGCTCTGGGTTCCTGCTCTGTGCTCGTTGCTCTGCGCACTAGCTCTGGGCTTTATCTCTGTACTCTGTTTACTGGCTCTATGCTCTGTGCTCTGCACTCTGTGGTCTGGGATCTGGCTATGTGTTCCTACCCTTTGCCCTGTGCCCTGTGCCCTGTGGTCTGTGGTCTGTGCTTATGTTCTCTGGCTCTGTGCTCTGTGTCCTGTGCTGTGTGATCTTTGCTCTTTGCTCTGTGCTCTGTGCTATGTGCTCTGTGTTCTGGTTCTGGGCTCTGGCTCTGTGTACTCTACACTCTCCCCTGCAATTTGCACTCTGGTATCTGGCTCTGTGCTCTGGCAATTTGTTCTTTCCCTGGGTCCTGCAATCTGCACTATGGTCTCTGGCTCTGGGCTCTGGCTCTCCTTTGTGCTCTGTGCTTTGTGCTCTGGTCACTGTGCTCTGTTCCTTGGGCTCTGTCTCTGAGCTCTGGCATTTGGGCTCTTTGTTCTGTTTCTGTACTCTGGGTGTGGGTTCTGTGCTCTGGTGCTATGCTCTGTGCTCTGTGCTCTGTGTTCTAGTCTCTGTGCTCTGGTCTCTGTACTCTGGTGTCTCTGCTCTTTGTTCTTGTCTTGATCTTTGGTCTCTGTGCTCTGTTCTCTTTGCTGTGTCTGTGCCCCGGGCTCTGTCTCTGTGGTCTGTGCGCTGCGCTCTGTGCTCTGTGTTCTGGCTCTGTTCTCTGTGCTCTCTGCTCTGTGCTCTCTGCTCTGGCTCCCTGATCTGCACTGTGCTCTCTGGGCTCTGGGCCTGTGCTCTGGCTCTGTGCTCTGGTCTCTGGTCACTGTGCTCCGTGCTCTGTGCTGTCTCTTTACTCTGGCTCTAGCTATGAGCACTGGGCTCTGGGATCTGTGTTCTGTCTCTGTACTCTGGGCTCTCTGCTCTGTGCTCTGGCCTCTTTGTTTTGTGCTCTGAACCCTGTGCTCTGAGCTCTGGAGCTGAACTCCTGCTCTGTGCTCTGTGCCCAGTGTTCTGGTCTCTGGCTCTGTGTTCTCTGCTCTGTACTCTTGCTCTGTGCTCTGACCCTGTGCTCTGTGCTCTGCACTCTGTGCTCTGGGTTCTACGCTCTGGGCTCTGGCTCTATGTTCTTTGCTCTGTGCCCTGTACTTTGCACTTTGGGCTCTGGCTCAGGGCTCTTGCTCTGTGCTCTGAGTTCTTTTCTCTGTGCTCTGGTTATGGGCTCTTGGCTCTGTCTGTGTTCTGGCTCTGTGCTCTGCACTCTGTTTTCTGTGCTCTGGCACTTTTCTTTGTGCTCTGTGCTCCAAGCTCTGTGATCTGGCTCTGTGCTCTGCACTCTGTGCTCTACTCTCTGTGCTCTAGGCTCTGGCTCTGGGCTCTCCCTCTGTACCCTGGGTCTTGGTTCTGTGCTTTGTACTCTGTGTTCTGGTATCTCTGCTCTGTGCTTTGTGCTCTGTGCTCTGCATTCTGTGCATTAGCCTCTGGATCAGTGGTCTCCCTCTGTGCTCTGTGGTCTGCACTCTGTGCTCTGTGATCTCTACTCTGTGCCCTGGCTCTGGGCTCTGGGCTCTTACTCTGGGCTCTGGTTCTATGCCCTGTGCTCTGTGCTCTGAACTCTTGGTCTTATCTCTGTGTTTTGTGCTGTCTCTTCTATCTCAGTCTCTGTGCTCTGTGCTCTGCACCCTGTGTCCCAGGCTCTGGCTCTGGACTCCTACTCTGTGCTCTGTGCTCTGTGTTCTGGGGTCTGTCCTCTGGGCGCTGGCCCTGGGCTCTCTCTCTGTATGCTGTGTCCTGGCTCTACGCTCTGTGCTCTTCAGTCTGCGGTCTGGGATCTGGCTATGTTGTCCTGCTCTGTGCTCTGTGCTCTGTGCTCTGTGCTCTCTCATCTGGCTCTGTGCTATGCACTCTGTGCTCTAGGCTGTCACTCTGTACTAGATGCTCTGTGCTCTGTGCAGGCTCTGTGTCAGTGCTCCGTGCTGTGCACTCTGCACTTTGGGCTCTGTGCTCTCTGCTATAGGCTCTGTCTCAGTTCTGTGTACTCTGCATTCTGCAAAAAGGGTTCTGTGCTCTGTGCTCTGACCTCTGGCTCTGCTCTCCTGCTCTGAGCCCAGCACACAGAACACAGAGCACAGAGACCACAGCACAGAGCCCAGCACAGATCACAGTGTCCAGAACCAAGAGCACAGAGGGCAGAGCACAGAACCAGAGCCCAGAGCCCAGAGCCCAGAGTGCAGAGCACACAGGTCAGTGCACAGAGCCCAGAGCACAGAACCCAGAGCACAGAACAGAGAGCCCAGAGACCAGAGCACAGAGACAACAAATCGTAGCACAGAGCCCAGACACCATAGCACAGTGTCCAGTGCACAGAGCCCAGAATGTAGATCCATAGTACAGAGACAGAACACAAAGCACAGAGCACAGAAAACACAGAGCACAGAGCCAGAGCCCAGAGTGCAGAGTACTGAGTACAGAGCACAGAACACAGAGCACAGAGCCATAGCACAGAGCTCAGAGCATGGAGCACAGAGCACAGAGCCCACAGTGCAGAGCACAGAGCACAGAGCTCAGAGCACAGAGCACAGAATGCAGATCATAGACAACAAAGCATAGAGACCAGAGCACAGAGGGCAGAGCCGAGAGCGCACACCCAGGGTAGAGAGCCAGAGTACAGAGACAGAGCCCAGAGCACAGAGCAGAGCCCAGTGACCAGACCCCCAGAGCTCAGAGCACAGAAGCCAGAGACCAGAGCTCAGAGACAAAACATAGAGCACAGAGTTCAGAAAGCACAGATCATAGCGTAGAGCACAGAGCCCAGAGCCCTGAACCCAGAGCGCAGATACCAGAGACCACAGCAGAGAGCACATGGCGGAGAGCATAGATCCAGAGTACAAAGACAGAACACAGAGCCTACATCACAGAGCTCACAGCACAGAGCACAAAGAACAGAGAGAGTTCCCAGAGCCAGAGCCCTGAGCACAGAGCACAGTGTCAGAGCACAGAGCACAGAGCAGGAGACCAGAGCCAGAGCCCAGAGCCCAGAGTGCAGAACATAGAGCACAGAGCACATGACACAGTGTCCAGAACCCAGATGAAGATGCAGAGATCAGAAGAGCCAGAGCCTAGAGGACTTAGCCCGGAGTACAGAGTACAGAGACCACAGCACAGAGCACAGAGCCCAGAGCCAGAACCCAGAGCCAGAGCCCTGATTGCAGAGAGCAAAGTACAGAGCACTCAGCCCAGACCCAGAATCAGAGACAGTGCCCAGACCCTGAGCCCAGAGCACAGAGCACAGGGCACATAGCCAGAGACCAGAGCTGAGAGTACATAGTACAGAGAACAGAGTAAAGAGGACAGAGACCAGAGCACAGAGCCAAGAGCCCAGACCCAGAGCTCTGAGCTGTTGCTCTGTGCTCTCTGCTCAGTGCTCTGGACTCTGGTCACTGTGCTCTGAGCTCTGTGCTCTATCTCTCTACTCTGGCTCTGGCTCTTTTCTCCGGGCTTTGGGCTCTGTGTTCTGTCCCTGTACTCTGGGTCTCAGGTCTTTGCTCAATGTTTTGTGCTCTGGACTGTAAGTTGTGGGCTCTAAGCTCTGTGCTCTGTGTTTTGGGCTCTGCACTCTGGCTTCTGGCTCTGTGCACTGGGCTCTGGGCTCACTGATTTGTGCACTGGGCTCTGTGCTCTGTACTGTACGCTCTGGGCTGTGTTCTCTGGGCTTTGGGCTCTGTGTTCTGTCCCTGTACTCTGGGTCTCAGCTCTTTGCTCAGTGTTCTGTGCTCCGGACTGTATGTTGTGGGCTCTAAGCTCTTTGCTCTGTGTTGTGGGCTCTGCACTCTGGCCTCTGGCTCTGTGCACTGGGCTCTGGGCTCTGGGATCTGGGCTCTGGGCTCATTGATTTGTGCACTGGGCTCTGTGCTCTGTACTGTATGCTCAGGGCTGTGTTCTCTGGGCTTTGTGCTCTGCACTCTGTACTCTGGGCTCTGACTCTGTGCTCTGTGCTCTCTGCTATGTGCTCTGGGCACTGGTCTCTGTGCTCTCATCTCTGGTCTCTGTGCTATGGCTGTATACTCTGGGCTTTTGGTCTGTGTTCTGTGATCTGCTTTCTGTGCTCTGGGATCTCAACACATTGATTTGTGCATTGGGCTCTGTGCTCTGTGCTCTAGGCTCTATGATCAGTGCTATGTGCTCTGTACTCTGTGCTCTTTGCTCTGTGTTCTGTGCTTTGTGCTCTGTGCTCTGGACTCGGTGTTCTGGGCTCTGTTCTCTGTGCTCTGTGCTCTGGTCTCTGCACGCTGGCCTCTGGCTCTGTGCTCTGGGCTTTGTGCTCTAGGCTTCAGGCACTGTGCACTGTGCTCTGGTCCCTGGTCACTGTGCTCTGTGCTGTGTTCTGTCTCTGTACTCTGGCTCTGTACTCTGTGTCTGGGCTCGTGTCTGTGCTCTGTGCTCTGGTCTCTGCACTCTGTGCTCTGCCATGGGCTCCCTTTCTGTTCTTCATGCTCTCCTCTGGTCTTTAGCTCTCAGCACTAGCTCTGTGTTCTGTGTTCTACCCCCTGGGCTCAGGTCTCTGTGCTCAGTGTTCTTGGCCCTGAGCTCTGCATCTGTGCTCTGTGCTTGGGTTCTGGGCTCTGAACTCTGGTCTCTGTGCTCTGTGCTCTACACTCTGCCCTCTGGGCTCTGACTCTGTGCTCTGGCTCTGTTTTCTGTGCTCTGTGCTGTGGGCTCTTTGCTCTGAGCTCTGGGCTGTGGTCTGTGTTCTGTCTCTGAATTCTGAGTCTGAGCTCTGGGATCTGTGTTCTCTGCTCTGTCCTCTGTTCTCTGTCTTCTGTGCTCTGTACTCTGTGCTCTGAGCTCAGGCTCTGTGCTCTGTGATGTATGCTTCACACCCTGTTCTCTGTGCTCTGGTCTCTGGGCTCTGACTCTGGGCTCTATCTCTGTTTTCTATGTTCTGTGCTGTGAGCACTGGGATGTGGGCTCTGTGTTCTCTTTCTGTATTCTGGATCTATGCTCTGAGCTATGTTCTCTGTGTTCTGCATTCTGTGCTTTGAGCTCTCGCTCTGTGTTCTGTGCTCTCTGCTCTGTGCTCTCTACTCTGGCATTGTACTCTGTGCTCTCTGTTCTGGCCCTGTGCTCTGTGATCTGTGGTGTACACCCTGCTCTCTGTTCTCTGGGTTCTGGGTTCTGTCTCTTGGCTCTGTCTCTCTACTCTGGGTCTTGGCTCTGTGCTCTGCACTGCGCTCTGAGCTCTGGTCTGTGATCCTCCTCTGTTCTCTGTGCTGTCTGCACTGGGCTCTGGCTCTGAGCAATATCTCTGTGCTTGTGCTCAGTGTTCTGCGCCCTGTGCTCAGGTCTCTGTGCTCAGTGCTCTTGGCCCTGGGCTCCACCTCTGTGCTCTGTGCTCTTGGCTCTGGGCACTGTAGTCTGGACTCTGTGCTCTGTGCTTTGCACTCTGTACTCTGAGGTCTGGCTCTGTGCTGTGTGCTCTCTGCTAAGGGCTCTGGGCACTGTGCTCTGTGATCTCATCTCTAGTCTCTGTGCTCTGGGCTCTCAGACTGTGCTCTGTGCTCTGCTCTCTGTGCTCTGGGATTTCAACACATTGATTTGTGGACTCTGCTCTGTGCTCTGTTCTCTGTGCTCTGGGCTCTGGGCTCTCGGACTATGCTCTGTGCTCTGCCCTCTGTGCTCTGTGCTCTGGGATCTCAACATATTGATTGGTGCACTCTGCTCTGTGCTCTGTGCTGTGTGCTCTGGGCTCTGTGTTTTGTGCTCTACACTCTGCACTCTTTGTTCTGGCTCTGTGCTCTGGCTCTGTTCTCTGTGCTATGGGCTCTTCGCTCTTCGCTCTGGGCTCTGGACTGTGTTCTGTCCTGTACTCTGAGTCTGGGCTCTGGGATCTGTGTTTTGTGCTCTGGTCTCTGTGTACTGTGCTCTGTTCTCTGTACTCTGTCTTCTGTGCTCTATACTCTGTGCTCTGTGCTCTGGCTCTGTGCTCAATGCCCCGCACTCTGCACTCTGGGCTCTGGCTCTGTGTTCAGTGCCCTCTGCTCTGTGCTCTCTGCTCTGGCACTGGGCTTTGTGCTTTATGTTCTGGCTCTGTGTTCTGTGATCTGTGCTGTACACTGTGTTCCTTGCTCTCTGGGTTCTGGGATCTGGCTCTCAGCTGTCTCTTGACTCTGAGTCTTGCTCTGTGCTTTGTGTCTTGTGCTCTGGTTTCTGTGCTCTGGCTCTGAGCTCTGTGCTCTGTGCTCAGGGCTCAGGCTCTGTGCTCTGTGCTCTGCACTCTGTGCTCTGGGCTCTGGGTCTGGGATCCTCCTCTGTTCTCTGTGCTCTGTTTGCTGGGCTCTGGCTCTGAGAACTGGTTCTGTGCTCAGTGCTGTGTGAACTGCACCCTGCACTCAGGTCTCTGTGCTCAGTGCTCTTGGGCATGGGCTCTGCCTCTCTGCTCTGTGTTCTGGGATCTGGGCTCTGTACTCTTGTCTCTGTGCTTTGTGCTCTGAACTCTGTGCTCTGGGTTCTGGCTGTATTCTCTGAGCTCTGGTCTGTGGGCTGTGTTCTGTCTCTGTACTGTGGGTGTGGGCTCTAGGATCTGTGTTCTGTGCTCTGTTCTCTGTGCTCTGTGATCTCTGCTGTATGCCCTGTTCTCTGTGCTCTGTGATATGGACTCTGGCTCTTGGCCTATCTCTCCACTCTCAGTCTTGGTTCTGTGCTTTGTGCTCTGTGCTTTGCTCTCTGGGCTCTGGCTCTGTGTTCTGTGCTCTCTGCTCTGTGCCCTCTGCTCTGGAACTGTGCTCTGTGCTTTCTTCTCTGACTCTGTTCTCTGTGATCTGTGCTGTATGCCATATTATCTGTTCTCTGGATTCTAGGCTCTGTCTCTTGGCTCTGTCTCTCTACTCTGGGTCTTGGCTCTGTGCTTTATGCTCTGTACTCTGTGTTCTGTGCTTTGTGCACTGTGCTCTGTGCTCTGGCTGGGCTCTGGCTCTGTGCCCTGTGTTGTGTGCTCTGGTTCTGTGCTCTGGGTTCTACTCTCTGCACTCTGGGCTCTGTACTCTCACGCTGGGCTCTGACTCTGGACTCTATCTCTGTTCTCTGTGCTCTGTGCTATGAATTTGGGCTATGGGCTCTTTGTTCTTTCTCTGTACTCTGGGTCTCAGCTCTGTGCTGTGGTCTCTTGTGATCTGTCGTCTAACCTCTGGGCTCTGTTCTTTCTTTCTCTATACTTGGTCTGGGCTCTGAACTCTGTGCTCTGGCTCTGTGCTCTAGCTCTGCACACTGTGCTCTGGGCTCTGGCTTTGGGATCTGGCTATTTCTTCTGGCACTGTGTATTGCACTTTTCACCCTGGACATTAGATCAGTGCTCTGGCTCTGTTCTCTGCACTCTCTTCTCTGCACTCTGCGCTCTGGGCTCTGGCTCTGTCTCTTTGCTCTGTGCTGTGGGCTCTGTGCTCTGGGATCTCAACTCATTGATTTGTGCACTGGACTCTGTGATCTGTGCTGTGTGCTCTGGCCTCTGTACTCACTGCTATGTGTTCTGTGCTCTCTGCTCTGGACTCTGTGTTCTGGGCTCTCTTCTCTGTGCTCTGGTCTCTGCCCTCTCCCTCTGGATCTGTGCTCTGTGCTCTGTGCTCTGTGTTCTAGCCTCTGGTTACTGTGCTCTGTGCTTTGTGTTCTGTCTCTGTACCCTGGCTCTGTACTCTGTGTCTGGGCTCTGGGCTCTATGCTCTGTGCTCCTGTCTCTGTGCTCTGTGCTCTGGTATCTGTGCTTTGCATTCCATGCTCTTTGCTCTGGCTCTGCCCCTCTATGCTCTGGCTCCCTGTTCTGTGCTCTCTGCTCTGGGCTGTGTGCTCTGGGCTCTGGCTTCAGTCTCTGTCTCAATACTCTGGGTTTTGTCTCTGAGCTCTGTCTGTTCTCTAGGTCCTGGCTCTGTGCTCTGGCTCTGCCCTTTGTGCTCTGTGCTCTGTGCTCTGTGCTCTGTGCTCTGTTCTTTGTTCTGGGCTGGGTGATCAGGGATCTGGTTCTGGGCACTTTTTCTAACTCTGGTTCTTGGCTTACTGATTTGTACCCCATGCTCTGCACTCTGCACTCTGGGCTCCTCCTCTGTTCTCTGCTCTGGGCTCTGGCTCTAAGCACTGGCTTTGTGCTCTGCACCCTGTGCTCATGTCTCTTTGCTCAGAGCTCTTGGCTCTGTGCTCTGCCTCTGTGCTCTAGTCTCTGGGATTTGTCTCTAGGTTCTGTGCTCTGTGTTCTGTGCTCTGGCTTAGTGCTCTGTTCTCTCTGCTCTGTGCTCTGTGCTTTACCTCTCTGCTCTGTGCTCTGTGCCCTGTGCTCAAGTCTCTGTCACAGTGCTCTGGGCTGTGAGCCCTGCCTCAGTGATCTGTGCTCTGGGCTCTGTACTCTGGTCTCTGTGCACTGTGCTCTGCACTTTGCACTCTGGGCTCAGGCTTTGTTTTCTGGCTCTGTTCTCTGTGCTCTCTGCTGTGGGCTCTTTGCTCTGAGCTCTGGGCTGTGGAATGTGTTCTGTCTCTGTACTCTGGGTCAGAGCTCTGGGATGTGTGTTCTGTGCTCTGCTTTCTGTATTCTGTGCTCTGTGCTCTGGCACTGTACTCTCTGATCTGTGTAGTATGCCCTGTTCTCTGGGCTCTGTGCTCTGTGTTCTGTGCTCTGACTCAGTGCTCTGTTCTTTGCACTCTGTGCTCTGGGCTCTGGCTCTTTGCTCTGTGCTCTGCCCTCTACTCTCTGGGCTCTGACTCTGTTCTCTTTGCTCTACACTGGGAGCTCTGGGTTCTGAGCTCTGTGTTCTGTCTCTGTACTCTTGGTCTTGGCTCTGCGCTGTGGTCTCTGTGATCTGTGTGCTGACTTCTGGGATCTGGTCTTTGTTCTGTTTCTCTATACTTAGTCTGGGCTATGAGCTCTGTGCTCTAATTCTGTGCTCTGTGCTCTGGCTCTGCACTCTGCGATCTGGTCTCTGGCTTTGGGCTCTGGCTATTTCTTCTGGCTCTTTGTACTGTACTCTTCACTCTGGACTCTGGATCAGTGTTCTAGCTCTGTTCTCTGTGCTCTCTTCTCTGCACTCTGTGCTCTGGGTCTGGCTCTGTGTTCCTTGCTCTGTGCTCTGGGCTCAGTGCTGTGGGCTCTGTGCTCTGCACTCTGAACTCTGATCTCTGGCTCTGTGCTCTCTGCACTGTTCTCTGCTCTGTGCTCTGTGCTCTGCACTCTTTGCTCTTGGCTCTGACTCTCGGCTCTATCTCTGTTCTTTGTGCTCTGTGCTGTGAGCTCTGGGATGTGGGATTTGTGTTCTGTCTCTGTATTCTAGATCTATGCTCTGAGCTATGTGCTCTCTGCTCTGCATTCTGCACTCTGTGCTCTTTGCCCTGTGCGCTGGGCTCAGTGCTGTGGGCTCTGTGATCTGTGCTCTGCACTCTGAGCTCTCTGCAGCTCTCAGCTCTGGGTTCTGGCTCTGCACTCTCTGCTCTGTGCTCTGTGCTCTGACCTGGGCTCTATCTCTATTCTCTGTGCTCTCTGCTGTGTGCTCTGGGATGTAGCCTTTCTGTTCTATCTCTGTGCTCTGGATCTATGCTCTGAGCTATGTGCTTTCTGCTCTGCACTTTGCGCTCTAGGCTCTGGCTTTTTGCTCTGTGCTCTGTGCTCAGAGATCTGGCTGTGTGCTCTGTGGTCTGCATTCTGTACTCTGTACTCTGGCTCTGGCTCTGAGCTCTGGGCACTGTTCTCTGTGCTATGTGCTCGGTTCTATAGTCTCTGTGCTCTGTACTCTGTGCACTGGGCTCAGAGTCGGAGCCCAGAGCCAGAACTGAGAGCACAGAGTGCAGAGCACAGAGTCAGGGCCCAGAGCACAGAGCACAGAACCAGATCCCAGACCACAGAACAGAGCACAGAGAACAGAGCACACAGTGAAGAGCACAGAGAATAAAGCAAAGAGCACAGAGACCAGAGCTCAGAGTAGAGCCCAGAGCTCAGAGCACAGAGACCACAACACAGATCCCAGAACACACAACCCAGACCCCACAGACCAGAGCTCAGAGACAGAGCACTGATCTCTGAGACCAGAGACCACAGCACTGAGCCAAGAGCACAGAGCACAGAGTACAGAGCACAGAGAACAGAGAGCAGAGCACAGAGCACAGAGCCCATATCCAAATACCAGATTGCAGAGATAAGAGCCAGAGTCAGAGACAGTGCCCAGAACCAGAGCCCACAGCATAGACCCCAGAGCAAAGAGAGCATTGCACACCACCAGAGCCCAGAGCTGAGAGTACATAGCACAGAGAACAGAGTAAAGAGCACAGAGCACAAACCAGAGCACAGAGAACAGAGCCAAGAGCCCAGATCTGGAGCTCTGGGCTGTGGCTCTGTGCTCTCTGCTCAGTGCTCTGGACTCTGGTCACTGTGTGCTCTGTCTCTGTACTCTGGCTCTGGCTCTGTGCTCTGGGCTCTGGACTCTGTGCTCCTTCTCTGTACTCTGGATCTCTGCTCTGTGCTAGGTGCTCTGTGCTCTGGACTCTGTGTTCTGGGATCTATGCTCTGTGCTCTGACCTCTGGGCTCTACAAACTGGTCTCTGGACTCTGTGTTCTGGGATCTATGCTCTGTGCTCTGTCCTCTGGGCTCTACAAACTGGTCTCTGTCTCTGTGCACTGAGTTCTGGGCTCTGTGCTCTGTGCTCTGTGCTCTGTACTGTGTGCTCTGGACTCTGTTTTCTGGGCTCTGTGCTCTGTACTCTGGTCTCTGTGCTCTGCACTCCATGCTCTGTGCTCTGTTCTCTGTGCTCTGTGCTCTATGCTTTGCACTCTGTCCTCCAGGCTCTGTCTCTGGGTTCCTACTCTGTGTTCCGTGTTCTGTGCTCAGGGCTCTGGCTCTGTGCTCTATATTTTGTGCTCTGGCTCTGTGCTCTATGTTTTGTACTCTATGCTCTGGCACTGTGCTCTGTGTTCTGTGCTCTCTTCTCTACTCTGGCTCTACTCTGTGATCTGTGCTCTATGTCCTGTTCTGTGTTCTCTGGGTTCTGGGATTTTACTTTTGGCTCTGTCTCTCTACTCTGGCTCTTGGCTCTGTGCTTTGTGCTCTGTGCTCTGGTCTTTGAGCTCTGGCTCTGTGCTCTGTACTCTGTGCTCTGGGCTCTGGGCTCTGGCTCTGTGCTCTGGGTCTGTGATCTGTGCTCTGTACTCTGTGTTCTGGGCTCTGGTTCTGGGATTCTCTTCTGTTCTCTGTGCTCTGTGCACTGGGCTCTGACTCTGAGCACTCACTCTGTGCTCTGAACTCTGTTCTCTGTGCCCTGTGCTCAGGTCTCTGTGGTCAGTGCTCTTGGCCCTGGGCTCTGACTCTGCTCTGTGCTCTGTGCTTGTGGCTCCTTGCTCAGAGCTCTTGACTGTGGGCCCTGTGTTCGATGCTCAGTACAATGTGCTCTGTGCTCTCTGATGTGTGCTGTACACCCTGTTCTCTGTGCTCTGGGCTCTGTCTCTCCTACTCTGGGTCTTGGGTCTCCCTACTCTGGGTGCTTTGTGCTCTGTGCTCTGTGCTCTGGCTCTGTGCTCTGTGCTCTGCGCTCTGGGCTCTGGGCTATGGCTCTGTGCTCTGTTCTGTGTGCTCTGTGCTGTGTGTTCTGGGCCATGGTTCTGTGCTCTGCACTCTGTGCTCTGGGTTCTGACTCTGGGCTCCTTCTCTGAGCCCAGTGCACAGAGCACAGAGCACAGAGGACAGTGCCCAGAGCTCAGAGCCAGAGTTAGAGTACAGAACACAGAATGCAGAGCATAGAGCACAGAGGCAGAGAACAGAACACAAAGCACAGGGCCAGAGCCCTAAAGCACAGAGCACAGAGCACAGAGCCAGAGCACAGAGCCCAGAGTTATTCAAACATAAGAAACTGGAAATGACCAGTGGCGTATAAAACAATATCAGCTGATATGTACAGAATCTTATAAAGTTAACTTAGGAGCTGAGGTACAGCTCACTGGTAGTTTACCTGTGATGCCTGCAGCCCTGAGTCCACTCCCAAGCAGAAAAAACATGTCTAATGATAAATCATGCCATATGAATGACATTGGGTATAAACATTGCTGAAATTTAGTAATAGGTTCTTGAAAGCCAAAGACAAGTTTCAACATTATTTTATCTAGTTTCCACATTCAAGTTTATCTTTTCTTCAAAATTTGTAAGAAGGGTGAGATTTCTAATCTTCATAAGATTTGGATTATTTTTATAAGATTTGTATGTTGTTAGATTATTCTATTCTTTGTTCAAATTTAATATTGCCCATTTTGAAAAGGTAAAATCTTCAATACCATATTGTTGTCCTCAAACACTCTGATAAGCAGCAATTTAATTTCAATTTCAATAATTTCTTAAACATGCAAAGAGGCTATAAACATCAAAGCTATATCACTGAACCATAATGATATTTAAGTTAATAAACTTTTAACTTGGATCCCAGAGTAACTGTTAAATGAAGAAACTTCGACAAGTTAAGCAAAGCTTGAACAAGTTGAACAAGTTTTAAAAAAGAACAATTCATAATACAGGAGCACAAAGCAGAAGAGTAGGGGCACAGGATCAGGCAGCATTTAGAGAAGAGATTCAAGAGCTCAACTGGTTACAAAGTCAGCTTGCAGGTTGCAAATTTTGTTTGTCTCATTTGGTCAGTTGAGACCTCCCTGCTGTGATTGACTGGGACTCTCAGTTACAACAGAATTATCTTAGCTAGGTTTAAATACTAAAATAGATTACAAAAGGATGTTATTTTCACAGTAGCAATGGGGGAGGGACAGCAAGAGAAAGAGGAGTGTACCCTGAAGACATGGAGTCACTCTAACTTTCTGTTTCCACATGGAATGGTGAACAACAACCCAGGCCATTTTGCTTAAAGGACTAGGACCCAAGAAAGTTCTGGCTGAGGGTGACTACCCCCATCTAACTGCCAGTCTTCTCGACTTGCAAAAATGGCCACAGAAGACCATCCTCACCAAAGATATTCTGGGATCACCTGACTTCATCAAACACCAAAGCTGCAGCCAAACTGAGGATATTTCTCAAGTGCTGCAACCATGGGACTCAGCTAAAGCCATGGAATGTGAGAGAAGTAAGCTCTGCTTTCCTCCTGATTTTGCTGAGTAATTGTTTAGATATTTATGTCTCTCAGGGGTTTAGGGGGTAGGGGGTCATTCATATATGCAGGATCCTCATCCTATATTCAAGCAATCAATCTTAGCTGCAAAACATTTAGAAACAATTCCATCTGTTCTAAATAAACAGGAACATTTTACTTTGTTATTACTTTCTAACTTGTTATAGTGTTTAGGTTCTATTTGTTATTCCACACAATGTTCAGATAGCTTATAATATGCAAGAGGGGGTGCATGCATTATATGTAAATATTATGCCATTTCCTAGGGAATGACTAAAGCATACATGGGTTTTTATATCTATGGGGCACCTGGACCCTTCCAAGGCAGCACTTTTAAAATTTCTGTAATGATGTGCCTCTGCAAAACAGGACCTCTCTGGTCCAGGCTGCACCCTCAGAGCTCTGGTATTGTGTTGTCTCCAGCCACACACTTGATATAGAAGAAAGTCATCCAAGGGAGCAGAGCTGGAATCCTCCTGAAATGCCTGGTTGAGCCAGGCACAGGATGGGAATTCAGTTTTATAAACCAGTTAGAAAGGGTGAACCTCCCTTGATTGGCTTGGAGCCTTGACCTAGTGGTAGTTAAAATTCTGGGAATGGCCATGAAGCCAAGCAGTCCTCTGACCCCTACCTGTCTACTTTCTTTGAAATTACCATCTGCCGTAAAGGGGCATGTCTCCTGCATTCACTCCTCCGCATCCCTAGTGATGCAGGAGGGCTTTAGCATCGCCCCACCTCCTCCTCAGAGGCGGGTTCATTTCTGCAGCCACCTGGGGTGTCAGGATATTAGCTAGTGTGCACAGGCCTGGGTGTCACAGTGGGAGACATGTCTCCACGTTTGTGTGCACATGGGTTGTACATGCCTCCGCCCCCAGGCTTTGTGAGCAACTCCAGCAACTCCGCACCAGAGGCAACCGAGGCCGACCTCATGGACAGCACTTCTGTGGTGCACACTGGCTGGCTGAGGAAGTCACCCCCAGAGAAGAAGTTGCGACTCTTTGTGAGTTCGGGCAGGTGCTGAGGAATTCAGGGGGTGGGTGGGTGGTAGTTGGGAACGGGACAGGGTGGTGATTGGTGAGGGAGGGACGCCTTCTATACAGACTCTCCCCAGCCAATCCACTCCCAACTCAACCCATTTCAAAGATTATATTGAGGATTTGGGAGGAAAAGAGTGCATTTCCAGGGCAGGGGGCCATAGTTGCCTCCTAAATTCATGCTGAGGATCAAGCAGAGAACAGATCTCCCTCCCCACCCTGGGGGTCGCTGCTGTTGGCTAGCAACACTGAGATTCTACAGATTTAAAGCTGCAGTGAAAGGCAGATGAGCACCACCTTTCCGCTCTTGTCCACCATCTCTTTCTTGCCACATCTTCTTTTCTTGAGAAAGGCACCTTGCATGCTGCTCTTTTTCTCCTCTGAACCTCCTGGATTAGAATGATGCCTGTGCCCCAACCATGAGGCTGAAGTTCCTTTGAGTTTCTCTCTGAGGGTTGATTTCTGGCCTCCAACCTGGATATCCAGCTGAGATGTGATGCCTCTAGCGGCTCCCAGTGCACACACACTCACCACATCCAGAAATAAGCCCTTCTTCATCCCTCTGCCCTGCACCCCATGCGTGTTAAGCAAATGGTGCCACCAGCAAGCTACTCGCTGAGAAACGTGGGAACCATCCTTGAGCTGCCCTCACCCAATATCCCATGTCTGACCCACAGGGACGTAAATACCCTGACTATGCATGGCCCACCCACCTTGAGGCTGATCATTGCTCATCTCTCACAGCCACCTGGGAGTTCACCTCTGTGCCAGGCCCTGTGCTTGGACCATTCACCTCTTATTCATTCAATATTTTTCACACTGTGAGCAGGGTCATCTTGTTTTGTCCTGAAGCCTGAACTCTTTAAACAAAGTAAACGTTTTATACATAGGTAATTGCAGGTGCTCACTGAGACAGAAATGGTGAAGTGAGAACCTGTGCCCTTTACCCAGTCTTCCCAGGTGACCTCATCTTGAAACCCTGTGTTGTGTCCTCATCAGGCGCTGACAGCAGCACAATCCGAATGCAGAAGGCCTCCAGTGCTAAGATGAGTGGGCAAATGGTCAGGCCTCCTGTCTCCCTTTCTCTTCACCTCTGCCCCTCCCCAGCCCTGAATATCTTTCACCCCTGACAGTCTTGAGCTGTCCTCTGTGTCTGTGAGCTGGTCAACTCACCAGTGTTGCTTCAGTTGACACAGGTGGTGTGTTAACTTTTGGATGGTTTCAGCATGAGTCTCTGGGTACTCATCCCAGCTGTTGTGTGTCAACAGTTCGTATTCTCTTTGTTAAGTTGTGTCCATTTGGACACCACCGCTGGCTTGACCATTTTCCCACTCACTTTATTTCAGGAAACCTTAAGGGTAAGAACATTGAGCACCTTTGCTGTTGTTGCATAGTGCCCTCAAGTATTTTGCTGTTTTCTATAAGGAACATTTTTGTTGTTGTTGTTGTTTTATGTTGAGATTTAAGAGTACTTTACACACTGAGATAATGGGACTTTGTTCATAATGTAGTTTATATTTCTTTTCTTCTTCTTTTTTTTTTTTTTTTTTTTTTTGGTGGTGGGTATTTGAGATTGAACACTGGGATCCTTTAAAAATGACCACCATCACCAGTCCTTTTTATTTATTTAAATTTTTATTTTTAAGGTGAGGTCTCACTGTGTTGCTGAAACTGGCCTCAAATTGAGGCTGAGGTAATCATCCTGTCTCAGCCTCCCAAGAGTTTGTGTTTACAGGCATGGCCACCACACCCAGCTTACATTTACATTCAGTCTGTTACTTTTATTTTATCCACTGGACCAGGACTTTCGCTGAGCAGCAACTTATCAATTTAGTAATCTTTCTTTTTCTAGATTTCACTTTACTGACAAAACTGGGAATGCTTTGCTTAACCCTAGATTCCTAGGATTTCCACATTTTGTTTAGTTTTGTTTTCATAAATGATATGGTTTGGAGCTACAGTATCCCCAAAACCTCAGGTGTCTGTGCTGCAGTGTTCATAGGTGAAAAGACTAGATTACAGGGGCTCTAATCTCATCAGTGGGTTAACCCAACGAATGGGTTAATAATTTGAAGGGAGCAGGCTGAGGTACAGTTCAGTGGTAGAACATCTGCACAGCATGAGTGAGGTCTTAGATTCCCTCCCCAGTATGAACAAAAACCATAAATTAAATTAATGACTTGAGCTGACTTATGGGAGGTGTTGGAAATGAGAAGCAAGTTGGGTTTGGCTAGAGGAATTGGGTCCCAGGGTGTGGCCTGGGGGACTGTAAGAGCCCTCACTGTCTGTCTGTCTCTCTGTCCTTGCTTTCTGGTTGATAAAGCTGAGCACCTTTCCTCTTTCCTGCCCATTCTCTATGAGGTTTCTGCAGCAGAGTTGGCTGACCACACTGTGACACCATGAGTCCAATAAACCATGGCTGCTCAGAGGTCGTTGTCAGGTGTGGTGGTCAAAGTGGGGAGGGGCTGACCAACACACTGCATATCTTGTAAGGCTGTTTTTTCTCTCCCAGGTCCATGGCCCACTTTAATTTTTGTATAAGGTTGAGGTATAGCACATTTACTTTTTCCAGTGGATGTTGCCTGCTGTCCCTGCACCATTGTGGACCAAGTTGCCCATCTTTCACTGATTTGCTCCCTTGTCTTTGTGCAAAGTCAGCTGGCCCATTTCTCTGGTCTCCTCCTGGGGCTCTGTTCTAGTCTTCTGACCCTGTGTCTCTCTCTCTGTCTCCTCACCATTGGTCTTTCTGACTGCGGTCATGCAACGAGTCTGGAAGTCTGGTGGATGAGCTCCTCCAGCTCATTCTTGTTTTCAAACTATTTCAGTTGTTGCTGTTCTTCTGCCTTTCAATAAAGATTGACAGTGAACTTGTCTGTGTCTAAGAAAGTCTTGAAGTGATATTGTAAGGCCCCCAAAAAGGAAACCCCAACTCTGTCCCATGGATGGACGGCAACCCCAATCAACCGCAGGAGGCGTCACTTGATGCAAACCGCAAGAGGTGTTTATTCCAGCGTGCTGGGACCCAACTCCAGGAGTCGAGTCCCTAGCAGAAAATCTTGTAGGTTTATAAAGGCAGAAACCACACATCGGGAGGGGTCACACATGAAAGGGAAAAGGGGGACAAAGCTGCCAGGAAATTTCAAAGGGGGTCTGGGTTTGCTGACAACATGTTTCACAATGTTTTACAACAGGCTGTAGATTCTGGTCAATAGTTTCTGGTAATCCTACTGTTTGAGCACTATTTAGTCATCTAGCCCAATTTACTCTTTTACCCTCTGTTTGGGGCTATTTCCTGGAACAGCTTTTAGGGGCTTTTGCTCCCATCACTGGGAGGGTGACCTCAGGGAGTTAAGATAACTGGGAGAGTGACCTCAGGGAGTTAAGATAACCAGGAGGGTGACATCAGAGAGTTAAGACAATGGGCAGGAGACCTTAGGGAGTTGAGATAAAAAAATGTTCATTCTTTAGAACAGCTTACAGCTTAAAAATGTTCACTCTTTAAAACAGCTTAAAAAAATGTTCATTCTTTCAATATTAACAAGCATTTCCTCATTCTGAGTTTCCTGCTCCTGTTTTTTCCTACATCAGATGGTGCTGTGGCTTTTGCCTTGTTCATCAAATGAGTAAAGAGACTCAAGGAGAAGAGAGCCTTTCATATGAACAAACACTTGTGTTTACTGGGTGCGTTCTTCCTGTCCCTTGGCCCCTTCTCTCTTCATTCCATCTGGACAGAGAGTTCCTTTCTGTTGCGGTGGCAAATCCTCTGTTTGTCCTCACTGGAGGTTTCTCTTACCTCTTCATTATGAAGGGTGTGTTTTCATTGGATGGAAGACTTTGAGAACTCTCGTCTTTTTCAACCTGAAATATTTGTTCCACTTTCCCCTGGCCTTCATGTTTGTGATGAAAACCTCAATGGCCATCAAAGGACAGGTAGTGTGGAAAACTCTGAGGTTTTGCTGTGAAGTGGAATAGAAAAACTGGTTCATAGCTGGAGAGGACCCCTACATCAAGTCAAGCTGTTGTTTTTTCTATGATAGGAGAGGTTTGGTGCCATGAGCAGCCTGCAGGTTCCATACTCCCTTGTATTATCTCGTGACCTATGAGAAACTTTGAAACACCTGGCAATGTAGACACACCTGTCATCCCAGCAATTCAGAAGGCCAAGACTGAAGGAACACAAACTCCAGCCCAGCCTGTGCAACTTAGGGAAATCCTGTCTGAAAATCAATTTTAGGACAAATACTTTTGAAATAACAAGTTAATTTCTTACCTTTTCTATTTTTTTTTTTGGTGGGATTCAGGCCTGGAGGAAATGCTGGTTCATCCTGTGGAGCAGCCAGTGCAGTGGTGACCCAGGTGTCCTGGAATATTACAAGCACAACCAGTCCAAAAAGCCCTTGCGGATCATCAGCCTGGATCTCTGTGAGCAGTTGCAAGCAAACAAGGGGCTGCCATGTGACTTCGTGTTCAACATCAAGACCAACAAGCACACTTTTTACCTGGTGGCAGAGACAAAGGAGGACATGTATAAGTGGGTGCAGAGCATCTGCCAGATCTGCGGCTTCCAGCAGGAGGTGGAGAGCACAGGTACATAGACACCAGCATTCTCTGGAGGCTGATGTGACCTCAAGTCCCTTTTGTAGGTAGAGCAGGTGCCAGCCATGGCCAAATGTCACGAGGACCCCTGGCCCTCCCTTTGCTCAAATGGGAAACCAAGAAAATGAGGGTCATGATGAAGCAAAATGTGCTCTGTGACCTGTCCTCAGGCCCCCTCAACCCAACCCCATCTACCAGTGTGTCACCTTGTCCCTCCCTCAGCTCACACATTGTGACTGTCTGCCATCCAAAGGGGAGATGTCCTGGGTCCTCCTCCATCCAGCCTCTGCAGTTAGGCTTGGCCGTCAGTCCTCTATGATCATATTGAGGAACAATCCAGGGCTCCTTCACACTCACCTGGGAGAAGACAGATCAGGGGGGATGCTAATTGACTTTGTTTTTTTATTACTACTTTTATTTGTTCTAATTAGTTGTACATGACAGCAGAATGCATTCGTACATTTTATTAAATCATACATAAGTTTAATCTCATTTTTCTGGTTGTACATATTATAGGATCACATTGATCATGCAGTCATATATGTACATGAAGTAATAATGCTCACTCTACTATCCTTCCTACACCATAGCCTTTCCCCTCTTCAATCCTCTCTACCTAATGTAAAGTAACTCTTTTCTTCCCTAGTACCCCACTGCTTTATTGTGAATTAGCATCCGCATATCAGAGAATCATTCAAATTTTGATTTTGGATTTGACTTAGTTTGCCTAGCATTATATTCTCCAACTCCATTCATGTTCTGGCAAATGTCATAATTTCATTCTTCTTTAAAGCTGAGTAATTCTCCACTGTTTGTATGTGTGTGTGTGTGTGTGTGTGTGTGTGTGTGTGTGTGTATCACATTTTCTTTATCCATTCATCTGTTTAAGGGCACCTAGATTGCTTCCATAGTTTAACTATTGTGAGTTAAACTACTTTAAATGCTGATGTGGCTGCATCACTGTAGTATGCTGATTTTAAGTCCTTTGGGTATAAACTGAGGGATGGGAAATTGTGTCAAGTGGTCATTGCATTCCAAGTTTTCTGAGGAATCTCCATACTGGCTTCCATAATGGTTGTACCATTTTGCATTTCCACCAGCAATGGATGAGTGTACCTTTTTTCCCACATCCTTGCCAACATATATTGTTGCTTGTATTCTTGATAATTGCCATTCTGATGGTAGTGAGGTGAAATCTTAGAGCAGTTTTGTAGGTCTCTGAACACTAGAGATGTTGAATTTTTTTTCATATATTTGTTGACCATTCATACTCATTGTTCTGCAAATTGTTCAGTTTCTTAGTTCACTTATTTATTAGGTATTTTTTTTTGTTCTTGTTTTTTTTTTTTTTTTGGTGTTAAGTTTTTTGAGTTCTTTATTCTAGAGATGAATGTTTTATCTAAGGTGCATGTGGTAAAGATTTTCTTCCAATCTGTATGTTCTTTCTTCACAGTATTGTTTCTTTTGCTGAGAAGAAGCTTCTAGTGTGTATCCATTCCATTTGTTGATCCTCGATTTAACTTCTTGTGCTTTAGGGGTCTTGTTAAGTAAGTCAGGTCTTAAGCCCACATGATGAAGATTTAGGCCTACTTTTTCTTCTATTAGGTACAGAGTCTCTGTTCTAGTGTCCAAGTCTGTGATTCAGTTTGAGTGTCTTTTGGTGCAGGGTGAGAGATAAAGGATTAATTTCATTGCTACATGTGGCTTTCCATTTTTCCCAGAAGCATTGTTGAATAGGCTATCATTTCTTTGGTGAATGTTTTTGGTGCCTTTGTCTATTGCATTTATGTGGGTTTGTCTCTGTGTCTTCTCTTCTGTACCACTGGTCTACATGTCTGTTTTGGTGTAAATACCGTGCTGTTTGTATTACAATAGCTCTGTAGAATAGTTTGAGGTTGTGTATTGTGCTGCCTTCTGCTGCATTTTTCTTGCTAAGGATTGCTTTGGCTATTCTGGGTTTCTTATTTTTCTCAAAATGAAGTTAACCCTATGTCTCTTACCCTACTTTGGGGTTTTGATGACAGTTTCCTTTTTGGTGTAGTCAGCCAATCTGGCCTTAGTGATGACATTTGTATAGCTGTGTGAATGTACCAAAACCAACAGAAATTTACATTTTGAAATGGTGGCATTTATGGCATGTGAATTATTTATCAATTTTTTTTAAAAAAGAAGTTCCTCAGGTGATGGGTGACCAACCAGGTTTAGGTCTCCTGGACTTGGGACTAGCTGTGTAGGCTGTGCCCTGGGCTGTCCACTGGCACAGAAGGGCTGTGTTCCCACCAGCCCTTGCTGCTGTGGTCCTGAGGTTCTGTAACTTTTTAAAAGAGGGTAGTGTGTTTTGATGTTAGACCAGGCACTAGAATGTTTGTAGCCAGGTGGACCTTGTGTGAAGTACTGCTGTGGAACTCTGATTTTTGTATTCCTGGGAGAAGGATAATGAGCCCATTTCCTCTCACATTTTGGGAAGAGTAACTCAGCTTTTCAAAGTGAGTTTTAACTTGCCTTGTGTACTCAATCTGGTGGGAAGCTCCTTGGGTTCTCCATGCCTGTCTTCCACCCTATTTTAACTGATAATGGTGCAGATCTGAGCAACTGATGCCAGGGTCAATTGATGTGGGGATAGCATGGTGCATGAAGATGTGTCAATCAAGCAGTCTTTGGGAGTTTGTCACCAGTCCAGGGTTGCTGACTTAGGCACCAAGGGCTAAGTGAGGGGAGGTTTTGAATGATAAGGAAGATTGTTACTGGAACTGTCAAGGAGTTGGACAGTTTCTTTATCTTCTAAAGAATTTGTTCCCTTGGGTCTTTGACATCTTGTTCATGAGGAATGTTCTCTTAGATGTTTGGAGGTTCCATTTCTAGATGGAGGACATTAGTTGCTTGTGAGAGTTTCAGTACTGTGAGGTCTTTCTGAAGAGAGAAAGAGGCTTGCCATCCTTCTCAGAGAAGAATCTAGTGTATTTCAAGTTAGCAGCTTTCATACAAAGTGCTGAGTGGCTGTAAAACCCTCCACAGGAGATCAGAGCACATGCATATTGTTGTGGTTCAGTGGTGTAGCACCTGTCTGGCATGTGTGAGGCCCTAGTTCAATCCTCAGCACTGTAAATAAAGAAAAATAAAATAAATAAAGGTCCATTGACAATGGAGAAAATAGATTATTTTACAGAGTCAGAGATCAGTCATTAGTCAGGGTTCCCATTTGAGCTGGGAACTGTGAAGGAGCAAGGAATCAGCATCTGACAACTCTTCATGGAAGAGCCTGTTGCAGTAATGACTCTGTGAATTGTTGGTTTTTCTAGTAAGGAAACAGCACTTTCTTTCCTGCCTAACACTGACACTTTGCAGAACTGAAGATTTCTCTGTTGACCTGGGCTGTGTTTGCACAGGCACTCAGTTTTCATTGCCTAAAACTCCTTCAAGGCAATCCTTTCTATTGCCAAGCCTGTCCCAAGCCTTTCCACACCTTAGATCAGGATCCAGCCCTTTCACAGGAGAGGAGATGCCTGCATTCACACCAGCCCTCCACAGCCACAGAAAGATGTGACAGCAGCTCTGTTTGAGCTTCTGCCCTGAAAGCAGAGACATAGTATAAATCCAACTAGCAAATGACAACAACTCTCAGAGCTAGCCAATACTGACTCCAGGTCACACAGGTGGGTGACAGCAGGATTCTGTCACAGCAGGATTCTGTCTCACCAGGTCTGATTTTTGTGTGATGCCTGGCCTCTTTGTCCCTGACCATTGCGACAGCCAGTCCTGGGTGCCTTTGCCCCTTTGGACTGGATGATCCCCCTGACCTCTTCCACTAGGTCCTGCCCTGGACTTGCTCACTCCTCACTGACCCATGTTGCTCAGTATTCTGGGGTGAACCTTCCCAAATCCACATCACTTCCCACATGATGTGATGCATGTCTTTGTCAGAGATTCTGATTCCTTCTGTGATCTGGATGAATTTCTTTCTGCTTTCACCCAGTGCTGCATGGGTGCATCATGGAGACTTAGCAGAGCTGAGGTTGATATTCCTGAAAGATGATTCAGTGTATGGAGGAACACTGCCGCTCTCAGTCTCATGAGACACATCCTGCAGGGCTCCCAGCAGGCATGCCCTCTTACCTTTAACTTATTAAGGGATGCACAGGGATCCATCACAATATGTGTGTCTTGTTTCAACTGAAAGTAGTTTTGTGGCAGACAGTCTTTTTTCTTTAAAGAAAGTTTGTATTTTCTACTTTTTAGATGGACTCTAGGTTTTACCCAGGCTGGCCTGAGCATCTGGGCTCCAGGCCTCTTCCCACCTCAGCCCCTTGAGTGCTGAGACAAGGTGTGCCTCCACCCCCAGCTGTCTCTCTTTTTAGCCCTTCTGTCCACCCCTGGATTTTATTTCCTTTGCCACCTTCCAATTCCTCACATAATCCACACAAACATACCCAGGATAAAACCTTCAGGATCAGTAGAAGACTGGAAGGGACACAGTTTGAATATTGACTTCAGGCTTTATGAAATAACTTCCTGACAGACACCTCTTTCCTAAGGGTACCCAGGGATGATGTTAACAAAGGGGAAGCAGTTCCCAGAAGAAATATGATAATTCTGTATCACTTATGGAATTTGTTTCTGGGATTTCTTTTGGAGGGTACTTTGCTGTCCCTGGGGTATTTCTGGTGCAGGCAGGAGGAACCCAGGTCACACAGACAGCAGGGCACCTACTCCATGCTATGGCCTGACTGATGAGGCCTATTCAGCAAATCTGGCATTAGGACTGGGGTCCTCCTGGCCCAAGACCTGACCTCACACCTCAAGAGTCACATGTCTTGGGGATACTCCAGAGCAGTAAGAAATAGATGACAAGAGACCCACTCTGGTTGCAGGCAGGGAAGACAGCAGGGATGTGCAAGGTGGTAAGCTGCCACTGGGTTTCACAACAATGCTTAATCTGGCCTTTCTCTGATGATCCACTTCAGGATGAGGCCACTTTCCCACCTATCCTTATGTTTTATCCACAGGCTCCCTTAGAACTATTTCCACAGCCCATCAGGAGCCCTGCTCCTCCCTAGCTGAGCTGACACTCTCATGTCAGCAGCACCTCCAAGAACAAAGATGCTCTACCCTGCAACACCACAGTCAGCCTACACTGCTGACAGGCTACCCTCCTGAGTGGGAAGAAGCACAGCCCACCTGGTCCTCCAGAGCACCGCAGCAGCACCTCCATCTGTACCTGCACTTGGACCAGAGCATGAGCCATGGAGCACAGTGTGTGAGGTAGGGATGATCATCGCCCCATGACCACAGCAGCCAGGGCTCCTGTGCCCCTGCTTGGAGTTGAAAGATGGCACAAGCCTGGTCCAGTAACCACACCAGGCCAAGGGCTCCTATGCCCCTGTTCTAGACCTTTTGAGAAAAACAAGGTCTTGTGACTACACCAGAACAGAAGCTACTGTGGGGGACAGGCAGTTTTCCAAGTCCACACCAAGCCAGCGGCTCCTGTGACCCTGCTTTAGAGCTATAAGTTAAGACAAGCTTGCTCCAGTGGCCATACCAGCCAGGGGCTCCTGTGCTCCTGCCTTTTTAGTTGTAAATATAGGAGTGAGGACCTCTCTTCAGGTAAGCACACAAGGGAAGGTGATCTAATGTAATCCTCACAGTCGTTGGCAGTAGCAAGTGATGATCAGGTTCCAGAATAACTTCCCATTTCCAAGAATCACAAACAGGCACTAAGCCTGGAGGTTCAGAACTGAACACAGACCTGCTGACTGGCCCTGTGCTGTGGAACCAGGCTTGCCTTGCTTCTGCTCCAGAGCTGTAACATTCCTTGTACTGACAGCTGTCCACATGGTGTTCAGATGGGACTTGGTTAAAATCAAATGATATTTAAAATCCAGGGTCTCTCCAGGCATAACAGCATGTGTCTCACTTCCCAAATGATTGGGAGGCTGAAGTAGGAGGATGGCAAGTTTGAAGTCAGCCTCAGCAACTTAGCAAGGCCTTAAGCAATGTAGTGAGACAGTGTCTCAAAATAAAACATAAAACATGTGATTGTGCATCTCTGGGGGCAATCCATGGTATTAACAAATAAAATACCATAACATAAAATGACATAATATACCATAAAATAAAATAAAATCCAGAGCCTTAGCTACACTTGAAGCACTAAATGCCACATGAGGCTTGTCCCATCTTTATAGACCCTCTAGGGCAGGGACTCAGCCTGGAGCAGGCATCTGTTCTCCAGTCCCACCTGCCCCTCACAGGACTGTGCCTGTAGCCTGCACACATATACATTGACATCTATTCCCATTGTTTTGGCAATCAATAGCATGGAGTTGCTTGGCTCTGCCCAGGCTGGTTCTACTTTGTTCCCATGGCCAGCAGATTACATGTCAGGCTCCTTACTAGTTAAGATAGAAATACCTAATCATGTTACAAAGAGTGTGGAAAATAGAGGTAGCTCTCTTCATAATGTATACAGGAATGTTTTCATACTCAATCTCACTTTGGCCAGCCAAACCCTGGGCCTTGGTCTCACTTTACAGATAGCAGTGGCCAGGGTGGGACAGGTTCTGCTGCAGCTTGGCCTCTGGTTGGGGTTGCTGGCTTTCACAGCAAGGGCTGCAGCTCATATTTGGTCTCATTTTACTAATTTCTTTTAAGACAGGGGCTCACTGTTGCCAAGGCTGACCTGGGCTTTGCAGTCTTCTGTCTCAGCCTCTTGAGTAAGTGGATTACAAGCACATACCACTGAGTCTGGTTCAGACTCTGTCTCTCAAGGCTGCCTGACTCCCTGGAAAAGCTGGGCATTTTCCTCATGAGGGTGCACACATCATCCTCTATCACTCGCAGGGATAGGAACGTCCAGAAGCAGAGGGCCAGAACATCAGGGCTCCTGGGCTAGGCAGCTGCAGGACTGAAGGCAAATCCCTAGTTCTTTGCAGGGAGTCAGTAGGTCTTCTGGTCAGTCACAGTAGGGTCCAGATTCAGGTTCTGCCACCACCTGCCATCTTGTTCACTTTGTTAACTTCTTGACTTCCTGTCTACTCATTTCCAGAGTGGGAACAGCTAATGCAAGGCTTGCCATGAGCATTAATAGGTCGGGACAGATCAGTCCTGTTTCCTGTTGTTCTCTTCAGGCTGTATCCCCTCTCACTAGAGAATGTCAGGTTTTAAAATCACATTTCTCTACAAGGTACTCAACATTTATGCCTCAAAACTAATGTGCACATGATGCTCCTGAGGCTCTTGTGGGGTACTTCTTCTGACAGAGGCAGCTGGGGATCCTGAGATCCCACCTTCCCTAGGAACTGCAGATACCACTCTTCAGCTTGTTGCAGATCACACCTGGCATAGAAGGCCCAATACAATGTTGGCACTGCACCACCTCACTCATTGGACTCTGCTCATGAGTCACAGGAGTCATAGAAGGGACGAGCCAGTGACCCTACAGGACTTACTAGTTTGCTTCCTCTATAAATCTCTGTTCATCTTCCCAGCTGGAATTCACCTCCTCTCTGGATTACCCTAGCTAGGTTTGAAAAGCTATTGATCAAAACTAAGTTCTTGTGCATGCTATGCAAGCACTCTACTGCTGAATCACACCGAAGCCCTTTTTTGTTTTAGTAGGAGAAGGGGTCTCACTAAGTTGCTGAAGCTGGCCTTGAATGTGAGATCCTCCTCCCCAATCCCTTTCAGTAACTGAAGATAATGTTGTGGCCATCACTCTAACTGGTTTCTATGATCTCTCAGAGAAATAGAAACTTTCTGCCTGGTATTATGGGTTTTATGTTAATGTTACTGCTCTGGGAAGACAGGATCCAGGACACATGATAGATTAATGACAGACAGGTGGACAGACCACACCCTACAGAGAGTGTAGCAGAGGACATGGAGCTACCTACAGCTGGGAAAGCATTGTAGGTCCATGTTCTCAGTCTTACAGCATTGACAGATACTCCAGTAAACTAGGAGATATAAAGGTAGTCTGCAAGGCTGTAAAATTAAGAAAATATGGGTGGTTGGGAAGGTAGCTCGGCTTTCAGAACTACATATTCAGTGGAGACACAAGGAAGGCAGAGTGAGAAAAAGCAAGATGATGGAAACCAGACTATCTGAGGCAGGGCAGCAGTTCATCCTGCTCCAGAACTCAGTGAGGAAACTTCCCTGATGACAGGGGCAGATTCCATATGTTGAGGAACAGGCACATGTGCAGGAGAGTATTAAATGCAGTCACCTCTACTTCACAAGTAAAACATCACATCCTGAGGAGCAGTCTTTGGGTGATGAGGTGTGTATCACGGGGAGGCCCATGAAGAGTGCAGGGTGACCACAACCCTTCTTTGTGTGTGTAGGAACAGCAGGAGGCTGGGCTCTGCCTGTCCCACAGATGCTCCTGTTGTGCTACCCTGGGGTCTGTGCCCCAGTGCTGCCTCCTTTACACTCATGCATGAGCATGCAGAGTCTTGTTCTTGATGTGGTTGTTTTTTCTCTGATTTAGCTGAGAGCTGGAGAGCCCCCAGGACAGTAAGCAAACCACAAAGGAAAGTCTTTGACACAGATTAACTGCTAGACACAGGGGAGACATGAACAGGACACTTTCTTACAGAAACAAAACTGTCCATTCTCCAAAGAATTGTGAAAACCCAGAGTCCACACACCATGCCAGCCACCACATTCAGGAGGCAATCCAGACTTTCTCAACCTACAGAGAACCAGAGTCTTAAGGAAGGAACAGAGGCCAACCTGAACACAACCCACATTCTGGATTTATCAGATACTGATTCTAAAGCCTTATATAACTACAGTCAACATCAGAAAGGAAAACACTCATGAAATTATTGCAGAGGTGGAGAAAGCCTCTGAAATCTGTTTGTGAAGACCCTTCATAAATGTGAAAAAAAGACATTCTCTTAAAAAAGAAGAGGAGAGTTTCCAGGCATATTCCCTGAGAGCATGTCTAGGGTGTTCTTCAGGCAGAAGCAGGGGACCAGAAGAAATGGTTGACCCCAGAAGTGTGCATGTCACTATATTGAGAGTGCCTGGCTCCCCCAGGTCATGCAACAGATATGCACCATTGTTCTGCATATAGGAAACCTGTAAAAATGAGCAACATACACACTGTTTATGGTCACTTTGAAATAAATGCTGCAGTCTTAGGATTACTTTTGATAAAAGTAATAGGTGAATTGAAGCATTTGAAAATATCCATGTATATTTTCATCTATCTAGAAAGTACATATAAAAGGTGTCTACATCTACAGTCTTGACTGTAATGCACCTGTATCAATTTCATTGAAATATTCACAAGATTGAAAATCCATGTTTTACTGGATTAAAACATGTATGAAAAGAAAAAGTTAAAAATTTTCTAGTGAGTCTTCCCCTGGTTTCCTTTCTCCTTGGCTGCTTCACCTTCTCCTGCCAGTGAAGGCCCCTATGACATATTGCCCATTTATCTCAGGTATCTTTATGTCACCTTCATTGCTTTAGTACTGGCGATTGGTTGCAAGGGTGCTCTAACACTGAGCTACACCCCAACGCTTCTTGTTTTAGTGATTATTATTTGTTCTTATGAGAATAGAGTGCATTTTAACATACTATACATATGTGGAGTAGAACGTCTCATTATTGTGGTTGTACAAGATGTAGAATTACATTGGTCATGTAATCATGTATGCAAATAGAACAGCCCTTTTTTTAAAATTTTGACATAGAGTCTCTAAGTTGCAGGGCTGCCCATGAACTTGCAATCCCCCTGTCTCAGCCTCCTGAATCACTGGGATTACAGGTATGGCCACCATGCCCAGCTTTGGGATCACAGAGATTTTGGTGGCTTCAAATTTAAAAACCACATTTTTCTTTCAGCATGTAAAGGTGGCACTCTATAGCCTCCTGACCCCAGTTCATTCTGATAGGCCATCAGTTTATTTTCATTCTTCTTCTTCCTTCTCCTGAATACCTTTTACTTCTTTATAAAAAATAATCTATGAAGGACATGACATAAAGTTTACCATCATAACCACCCACATCTGTTGATCTGGTGCCTGGGATGGTTGGAATGCAGAGGCCTAGGGAGGTCAGTGAACCCTGGGGATGGACATGGAGCATCCAACCATCAGGATCATGTTGACAGAAGATGGACCTGGCCTGCACACCTGCCTTTCTTCCTTCTAGCAAGCTGCTGGCTGCTTCTTCATATGAGCTCCTGAGGTCTGAGGAGCTTCCACAAGGCAGATGTCCCATGGGTGGGCCTGAGCCTCATGGTGCTCTAGTAACAGCTGTCTGCTTGTTATGCATCTGAGATCTCCTCAAATGCATCAAGACCCTGAGGCCTCCAGAAGCTGAGAGTTGCTGCTGTGAATATTGACTCTTTCCTCCCCAATACAATCCCATAAGGAATCCTAACATACAGGATGAAAAATCAGACCTGGATCTTCAAACCTCACCCTCGAGTTCCCCAGAACACCAACACAGAACAGAATCCCTTGTGAAGCATAAGATGTCACACTGGGGAGCCAGGTGGACCTTATCAATAGAGACCCAGTGGTACTGTCCAGGAGAGGACACTGGAGAGGAACCTGACACAGACCTGCCTCTTGGTTCCTCTTTACCACGTGACTGACTTTAAAAATAATGATGAATACCTTTTCTATCCTGAATACTGTTCCAAAATGGGAATCTTGCTATAGATTTTTTCCATTTTACACAGAGTTATTTTCTGCTCTGAATGCCTCTTTATAGGGTGTAACACATGGTAGAAAATAGATCTGTGACTTGGTTCAGATTTCTCCTCCTGGCATACAGAACCCTAGCCCATGAGCTAACTCCTGTGAACACTTAGAGATGGCAGGGCTTGCTGGTTTCTCTCTGACACCACCCAGGCTGCTGTCAAATTCACCATATTGCTTTCCAGTGTGTTTCCTCTTGGGGCCTTGGAATGAGAGCAAGCAGACAGTGGGAGGGTGCAGGAAAGTCTGACCCCACTGAGCAAGCAGGCATGTTGGAGCATAGGGCAACCTGCAGGGGTGCAGGGAAGTCTGACTCACATAGAGCATGCAGGCCATTTGAGGGGCATGGCGAATCCTGCTGGGGTGCAGGGAAGACTCGACTCACAGTGAGGAGCAGGCAGTGAGTGGGGTTGGGCATAAAAGCTCGGGTGCACGAAGATGGACACTGCTGAGCAAGCAGGCAGTGTGAGGGATGTTGGGAACATTGGTGGGATGCAGAGAAGGTGGACACACAGTGAGTAAGCAGGCAGTGTAGGAGGCATGCAGACACCTGCTGGGTGCGGAGATGACTGACCCAGCTGAGCAAAGGCACATGGGTTGGTGGGGACTGAGGCAAACACTGGATGAGTATACACCTGGCAGATGCACTAGAGTCCAGTTCAGGAGAAACGTCCAGCATTTTTAAAATATATTTTTCAGTCACAGATGGACGCAGTACCTTTATTTTATTTATTTTGTGTGGTGCTGAGAATCACTCTGCCTCACATGTGCTAGGTGATCACTGTAACACTGAGCCACCACCCCAGCCTACGTCCAGCATGTTTTTAATTATGAGTTTGCAGTTGCATCCCTGGTTGAGAGAAAGTCACAGCTGGGAAATGCAGGTCCCAGGTAGACTTCAGAACTGTCAAGACTCAGTTAGCTTCTTCCACCCCTGCAGTGCATGGGGCTCTGCAACCCCAGCTTCCTTCCTGGGCTCAGCCCTGGCCTTCTCTTCTTCCTCTTTCAGGAGTAACAATGTCTCTCAAGCCTCTAGGAACTCATTCCTTGTGAAGAGTGACATTGCCACCCAGAATGTTGCCCAGGGTGTCCCTGTGTCCCTGGGATCCATGGTCAAGCCCAAGGCCTCTGTATCCCATCCAAGTCACACTGGCACAGCCTGAGATTTGGACATCGCAGCTGCAGCTTCCCACAGCACGTGGACTCCAGGAGCCACATCACAGGAAGCTCCACAGGCAGGACGGATCCATACATCTTCATGGCATCCATAAAAACACCACTCTCAGCCTTCCAGATCCCTACAACATCTATTATGGATAAAAACCACAGCACTGTGGCAGTAGCTGCTACAGGGAACAAAGCCATGTCCACCCCGTCTCCTCCCCACAAGCCAAGCCAGGTAGAAACACCTCAACAGAGCTGCACTTCCAAGGACCCTGTGGTCAGGAAGAAGGATACATCAGTCTCTTTTGCTGCCACCATGCCCTGCCACAGAGTCTACCACGCAGTGGACAGCAGCCACCATCATCAAGGTCAGTATCAAGCCCAGTTCAGACCAGGGGAGAGGGAGGTAACAGAGTCCTCACAGTTTGCTGGCTCTCATCACCCAGGCCCAAGAAAGACTTTCAACACCTGTGGTCACTGACATTTGGGATGCAGGCCTCCTCTGTGATCCCAGCTTGTTCTTGGAAAAGTCCCTGCTCACTGAGGGAGTACCAACCTTTTGGTTAACCAACAGTACAGTATGTTACAAGCTTCACTATGCCTCAAATCGTAGCATATTATTCAGTTAAAAATCAAAATAAGAATTAAAATGAAATATACCTCAGTTCAAATTGCAGCCAAACCTAGAGGTGCTAACAGACTATTAAAAATATAAGAACATAACCGTATTTTCTAAGCTCCACTTGCATCTCTGTGATTGAAGTCTGAAAGTCCATTAGAAGTCCTTCCTTCTGCTGTTACTGGTTTTCCCTGAGTACATTCCAGCTCTGTGGGCACCTCATCTGCTTGATGCAGGAACAGTCTGTATTGGCATTGCACCCCAGAACCTGCACAGCCTTCTTTCATACATCCTGCTCTTTAGGAAGTTGGGCAGGACAGGGAGCTGCATCTCCCTGTCATGTGATGCCCAAGGTTAAGAGACATACTCAGCATCCTCAGTGGCAGGAATGACTCAGCCACAGGGTCCTGGCATCTGGATTGGAGCTCTGTGCTCATCCCCCTGGCCTGGAACTGAGGCAGAGTTGTTTGAAAACATGCTCCTCCCCTCTGGAGCTCACTTCCAGTTGGGAAGATAAAACAAACATATAAAAACCATTGGCCATATTTTCATTGTGGCTTGTGGGGGCTGCACAGGCTTGAAGCTGGCATTGTCCACTGTGCTGGTCAGGTTGGGTGATCAGGGTTTGTGTCCTCTGGAGGACTAGTAAGACCCAGAGTGACTGTGGAGGGCATGAGAAATGTCCAAGCAGGACCAACTTAGGCCATGTGGGTTTGACATCCTTTGTCACAGCTTCCTTCCTTGAGGCCTGCAAGAACTACCTGTGGGGCACAAAGAGTGCAGAACCTTCTGCTGACTCCAGGGCCCATGGAGACAACTTTCACCAGGTGACTGGGTTTTGAGTGGCTCTGCAGACACTTTGGATGAACTATCAGCACATCCCCAGTGATGGCAGCTCCTTGGAAGGATTCGGCCTGGGCTCTTACCTCAATTCAGGGACTTGTGTCACTGCAGAGTCCCTATTCTGGAAGAAAGGAATGTGGTGAGTTGGACTTGGGCACAGGCTCCTTGAATCAGCTGGTGGGCAGAGCAGGAAAGGCTGGGTGGTGGCCTTCCTTCCAGTAACCTCACCCACAGAGACTCTCCTAGAACAGGAATGGTGCAGCAGGTGCTGAATCATGTACAAAAGGATGGGCACTCAAATGCAAGAGCCCAGACTCTGTGGAAGGCTCTGGGAACTGCCAAGGTGTCAGCAATCAGATTGGCATCTGAGGACTGTGAAATACAGATGAGAAATATCTCAGCTGTGTGCCTAGCAGTAGGCGCAGGGCTGAGCAGGCAGCTGAGGTGTTCACCTCCACTGCAGCTTGTGACACAAGCTGAAAACTTCTGAGCATACACCATAGCCCTAGGCCCATGTTCCAGGCCCAGGACTGCCCATATGATACTTCCCCTGATCAGCTCTGATAGGGTGAACTGGCATGGTAAGGCTGGAGGCACAACCAATCCATGCAGTCTGCAGGGCTGTCCCTGCCCATCAGGCCTCTGGAGTGAATCCACCCAGAGACCAGGAGTGTTTTAAATAAGACTTTCCCCAGATGATGGTGGATCCCAAGAAAGCTGGATGAGGCCCACATACATCCTCTCTTTCCATTCAGACTTCTTCCTGCTTCATCTCTGCAGGCTCCACAGTCACAGTGTGCCCAACACAGTGGTACCTAACTTAACTTGAATATTGATCTTCACACCCTTCCTGTTTCTTCTGGTCAGTGTTGGCTGTTTCCTTCATTCTCCTATCTTTAGGCAGAAGAAACAGATACTAGCCATGTGGATGAAGCTGGTTCTGGAGATGAATATATGCCCATGAGCACACTTCCATCCATCCTGCTGGGCATGGAGAGAGTAGGTGGGAATTCTCAGAATAGCAATAACCCCAGGAGCCCAGGGAGCCCTCACTTTGACCCTCCTAGCTGCTCACCTGCAACCTGCCCTTCACACGAAGACCTTGTCAGAGGAAGTGAGTTCCAGCCTCCTGCTGTAGACTGTAGTGTCAAGCCAGGCTGTAAAGGTAAGTACACTCTTTCCCTGTCCCACATCTGGACAATATCTAGGCTCTGTTTGCTTTCTCAGGTATCAGATGGATCCTGGACTTGGGGTTAAGTCATTGGGTAAATCATTGAAGCTCAATCTTATTTCTTATCCGTGAAAGGGGAAGTACCTCCTCCTAGGTTATGGGAGGAGAGCCCCCAGGATAGGAACTGGGCACTGCAGGTGTTCACTGCAGTCAGTTCTGGTCCCTGCATGGACCAGGAGGAAGGGATCTGAGGCCCAGGTCTACACTGCCTGACTCTATAGGCCATGGCCCAGTGACAGGGCTGCAGGGGAGGAACAGAAGCAAGAGCACCAGCAGGCTACTGGGCTGGCTAACAGGGATTCAGTCCCAGTGCTTGAAGCTCAAGCTGCAGGGCTTGTGTAGCCACACCCTTCCACAGTGTCCTGCAAGCCTGCACGGCGTCAGTGGGGAATGGTACCAGTGACCCAACTCCACTCCAGATACAGCCTCTTGATGTATATTATAAAATCATAAGCCTGGGTAGAAAAACCTATGGCTAGACTATTTGTACCATTTTGGATGCTGGACATGTGATTACCATAGATAAACATAGGAAATACATAGATTTGGGAACTTGAAGAACAATGTGAGACTGTGCCTCAGTTTCCCCATGTGAAGCTGGAGTGGCCATGAATTTCCTCCATGAACATACTGTGTGTCTGCACTTGTGTTTTGTTGCTTGTCTGGTCACTGAGTTCTTGCTCCTGTTCCAGCAAAGCCAGCAGCCTCGGATTCATGTGGCAGTGTCCTTGGCCAGCCATCTTCCCAGTCACCCAGGCCCATGTGAACATCTGTTTTCAAGGTTGGGGAGAAAGTGAGATGAATCAACTGTTTTTGACCTGAGTGTCAGGAGGGGTGGACATGAATCACTGCTGCTGTTGACTCATAGGTCTCCTGAGGCTTGGTACCTTGGTTCATGAAGGGGGACAGTTGTGTTCCAGTCAGATCTTACTTTGGGCATGGCATGAAGCTCAGACCAGTTGGAGGTCAGAGCATGCACCTGAGACTCCTCCTCATCCTTCCACAGCATCTGCACTGAGGTCTCAGGACCTGTGCACCCCCACACAGAGCACCACCAACCTGCACCTGGGACCCAATGAGGGAATGCTTGTCTTTGCTGTGAGCTCCCCAGGGCCCATTCCCTGCTCCTTGAGACTCTGCTCACTTGCCTTTGCCCAGATCCCTAAGGCCTTGGGGTATAGTCTGGCTGAAAGTCCTTCCTGAGCACAGGGCCCCATCATTAGCTGTGGGGAAGGCATGCTTCCTAGGGAAGTCTCAGACTCCTGACTGTGGTGCAGGTAATAGGATCACTGCCTTCACAGGGTGGTGCTGGAAGCAGGGAGGCACAGGGTGCAGTCCACACTATGTGGTGAGCACAGGCAGAGCATGGGGGTCCTCCCTGAAATCCTGGCTTACAGGGCGTAGCTACCCAGCACCTGGTCACAGAATACAGGTTCCACCTGTGTCATTGCATGGGACTGCAGAAGAATACTAGATATATGTCCAGGGGGTCCGTGGAGGAGTCCAGGCTGCTCCAGTGTGACCACCCACTCTAGGCCACAGGTAGGAGTGTCCAACGAGCTGATTTAGAAATGCCACAGAAACCCTACTGAGCATCCAGAATCAACCTGCTGTCTTCATGTCTTTAAAATAGCAGGTGAGAAGCAGACCTGGGGCCATGATTGCACAGCTGTGTCACCATGGGCAGGTCACTGCACCTCTCTGAACCAGACTCTCCATGTTCTAACCAATACGAGAAGCATCACAGTCTGCTACAAAGCCACACAGAGGGACTTGTGGATGGGCAGTGCTGTACCACTGTGTTCACTGACTGCCTTTTTCTTCTTGTGATAGCAGAATCCAGGGGCAGCATCTCCTGCTCCCTGTGGCACCAGCAGCCCAGTCCTTGAGAAGAGCCCTGTCAGTGTCAATTGTGTGGCCTGGGACATCCAGCTGAGTGACCCAAGTGCCAGCCACAAGGTGCCTGGGAGATCAGGGCTTCGGGGAAGTCAGCCCTTGATCTCTCTCCCTATAGTCCCTAGAGACTTCACCCCACTTTAGCTGGTGTCTCCATCAAGGCACAGGGTCCTGCCATCTGCACTGCCTCTCACATTCACACAGAACCCCAGCTATCCCAGGGTTATGAGTCAGTGACAGTAGGAACTCAGGGCCCTGCTTCCTTATCTGAGTTATTGTCTGAGGAGCTCTCACTGTGGGGCAGGCTTTGGGGCACAGCACCTAGAGAAGAGACCAGGCAGTCAGTACAGGAGGATGGAGCTCTCTCTTTCAAAGTTGAGGGCTCTCCAGGGAGCCCACAGAAGGCCCTGTGGCTCACACCTCATGCCTCCTCCCTCAGGATGAGTGCTGGAGGGATGGACTTGGGCACATTTCCACATCCAGGGAGCACAGAGAGATCCTGAAACCCTGAACCTCATCCAGATGGATGATGTGGGTAGAGATGGTGGCATGGGATTATTTAAACCATGGAAGGGCCCAGTACCTTCAGGCAGGATCTTAGGCTACTCACAGGACCTGTCATCTCGAAATTGGGGACAGTGTGCTCTGAGGTTAGACTGAAGCCCATGCTCAATAGAAGAGGGTTTCTGAGGCAGGCAGGGCAACCTCCTCTCCCCTTCATCTGGGACCACTCTGCTCATCCCATCTCTGCCTAACTGGTGACTCAGCTACTCTCTCCTCAGACATCCAGGTCATCTGCTGCTTCTGAGGAAGACAACTACATTGAGATGTACTGAGAGAAGACCCAGGACCTGCAGCACACCATGAAAGAATGGGCAGCCATGGGACAGTACCCAGTCCTGCCAAGGGCAGCAAGCTATGCCTGGTCTTTGCCCTCCTCCTTCCCACTCAGCTTCAACTCCAGGGACTTGAGCCCTTTCCTGGAAGGTCAGGGCTCACTCAGGTGCTTCCTTGGACACTCAAGATAGCTGTGATTTCTGTGAGCAAAGCCAGACCTCTGCCACTGCTCAGTCCACGACCCTCCAGACCTGAATATTGATAAAGGACAAACTTATCAGTCCTTTCTGTCAAACCAGAGAATCTCCATGTTAACACCTCACTTCCTGATGTGCTTTTCTTATAATGGCTGCCCTTCTACATCTCACTTCCTCAGCTTCAATTCCTCAGTATCTTTTCATGCCCAAGATTATGCAGTCATCCTGACCAGTGGGCCATGATCAAGCACCACTTGTTTCAGGGATAAAGAGACCAGTAGATGGCCTTCTTGGTGTCCTTTCTTTTAGTGTTGATTGCTGTGTGCCCCCTTTGGCACGTAGAATAAACTTCTTGCCCTACATGCAGAGCCAATTAGTCTCCAAGTGTTATTTTTGTTTCCTGTGGTGCCCAGGACCATGGATACTTCCAACTTGATTCCGGGCTCTGGGTCAGGATTCACACCCAAGTTCCCTCTCAAACTCAACACTCTTCCCTCAGCATTCAGTCCCAGAATAGTATCAGTTGGCTCTCTGGATCAGAAGCAAGGACCTGCAGACCAGGTCACTGTGAACATTTCATCCCAGTTGTTAGTAGGATAAGCAGAGTCACCTATGAAAAGAACAGTTACGGAAAAAGTCAAGAGAATGAAGGACAGAATCCCAGAAGAGCAGGAGCAGCTGACACCCACCAAGTCCTTTCAATCCAAGACTGTGGCAGGGCAACAGCAGCTACCATCACAAGGCAGCAGGAGGAGAGTCAGGAGGAATAGCCATGGCACATAGCTCAGAGCAAGGCTGCAGACATTGGTTGGTACAGACCTTTGGAATTGCCTATCTTCTGCCCCTGGGGGGCTGTTCTTTTCCCAGCCTTTTGGGGCCCCAACCCACCTCTAGCATCAAAGTGCCAGCATCATGGGCTGTGGGAGGGAGCATGTGGATGGAGCTGATGCAGGGCTGGGGACCAGGGAGAGCAGAGCAGGTTGGGCAGTCAGTGCAGCAAAGGCCTCCTGGTGGGCTGTGAGACAGATGAGGCCGCACAGCAGATGCAGGCACACTGCCACAGGGCTGGTGGAAGCTGAGCATGGTGCAGGGTGGAGCAGAGGGAGGAGTAACAAGTACAGGCAGCCATGTGTGTGTGGCAGTGGGACCAGAGATCAGGCACAGCTGTGGTCAGGGATTGATGCCATGAGTATCCACCTGCTCTCAGCATGTCAGGAGGGAAAGGAAACTGGTCTCAGGTCCTGAACAGAATCAAATGGGTTGTGTTTTCCTGGTGACATATCACATTGGCCAGCAGCATGCAGGGAATTGTACACCATTACAAATGTTCTGCCTACCTTAACAGAGGGACTGAAAGTGGCATCCACACTCACTGGTTCCCACTGTGGGTGAGGCTAAGTGGTGATGGTGCCATATGTGGCTCATGCATTCTCAACAGGGTGTGACCTCAGGGTCCTCTCCCAGATGATCCCAGGAAGGCCAGTGTGCCATGCCAGGCTGAAGTCACTCTAACAGGAGTCAGGTACTCTTCTTGACTGGGAGCAAGAATAAGTTTTCTATTTCAGAGTCTTTCTCTGATCCATTAAATGGAAGTGCACTAGTGTCTGCCAGCTCAGGTCTCTTGACATAGCAGAAGGGAGTCCTCTGAAATCTCTAGGGATGGGTGACATTGGAGCCAAAACACAGCTCCACCCATAGCAGGAGCAGTTAGCCCCTCATGTCAGGCTGGTGGCCCCTCTGTCCCTGCCTCCCACTGCTCAGCTCCCCATAGTTGATGGCCAGGCTTGTGGTCAGGGTTGTTCCAGGGCCTTCTGGACTTCCTCTACAGCTCCAGGGATGGGGTGGTGCTAAAGGGAGGACTGAATTGCAGTACCCGGAGCCACAGGGAGCTCTCTTCCCAGCCAGCCACTGGCTTGTGCCCATGTCCAGCCCAGTGGAGGTCACCATCCACCCTCCAGTTCTACAAGATCTCACAGAGAAGGAAGTAAGTAGGTATTAGCAGCAGATGTTCTGGGCAGCCCAGAGTTCTCAGGGCATGATAGTCTCCACCTTGCAGGGAAGCATGCATAGTGTGTAGTGGGCATGTCTTGGCCTGAGACCCTTTCCCCTTCCTCCCCCCTAGCATGCACCTTGACTCTGTCCTCCCTGCCATTCAGCTCTGCTGTCCAGGTCTTCCCATCCAGGCACGAGGCTGGTCATACTTTTATTCACATGTAGGAAATCTTTGAGGCTGGTAGGGAGCAATCTGTCTATGCTACCACGAAAAGAGAACACCAAGCTCTCCAGACCAGCACTGTCCAGCAGGCAGAGAATACACTTAGGTGGCGCTGGGGTCAACCTGAACCCAGGAATGAAAAACAGAGTTTAGATTTCAGACTCATTCATAATGAATGTGTTACACACATGTTGAAGGAGTAAAGTGCATTTGGACGGAGCCAGTGAGCATGAATATGAAACAGTAGATGTCTTAAGTACCCATCTGAAGTGTGAAGGGAAATGGAATGTCATAAGTACCAAGTCAGGAAGCAGGAGGTACCCACGTGCTGGGAAGGCACAGTCACTGAGGACAGTAGGTCCACCCACACCTCACATGACCTGGACATTTGCAATCCTCCTGTGCACCAGGGCAGCCAAGGTGAGGCTACAGAGCATGCATGTGCAGGGAAGCTCCCAGTAGCCTTCTCCATAACTGCCCAACCACAACACCCAAGTGTCCTCCACAGAAGGCCACCCACCCACATCACACAACACAGCTCAGCAAGTCCAATGAACTCCTGGTGCAGTATTTATCCAGAGTAAGTGGAGTCAGAGAAAACATGCAAAATGAAACCAGTTTGTACTGGGTGTGCATCATATTCTAGAAACAGCTAGTGACAAGCAGATACATGGTTCTAGGGTGGGGATTGTGGGAAAGGTGGGAAAGGGTACATTTGTGACCTTCATCAGGGTGGTGGCTTCATGGAGGACACAGAAGCTACCCTGAGAAATTGTTGGATACTCCATTCAAACACCTGCACGTCACTGTGACAGTCACACTGCACTGAAGGAGTCCAGGTCCTCAGGTCCCAGCCAGGATGGCAGGAGGCACTAGAGTCAGAGGAGCAAGAGGGTCAAGACTGTTCCATGAGGCTGAGCAAACCATGAAGATGATGTTGAGTGCATTTCTGTGACCCAGGATTTAAACTCTGGGGTGTTTCTGCCAGCAGAGCATGTAAAGTGAGGTCTGCTACCCCTTTCTCATGTGTCCCCTGCATTTCTGCCCTCACTGAGCACCTGCCTTGTGTCCCCTGAACTTCAGCTCCAAGATTAGGGAGACCCCTCCACCCTGGGGACCTGGTCCTCATCTCCCCTGCTGTGGTTAAGTCAGATGTCCACTGGAATAGGATGAGTGCTGGTGAGACCTTCCCCTCCAGTGGACCTCAGACCGCTCCATCACAATTTGTCAACCCCCTCTGTCTCTGCAGTCCCCCAGCCTGTTCCCCAGCCTGGAGGCCTTGGTCATCTTCTCTCCATCTCTGACAGTCCACAGCATAGATGCCATCAACCATAACCTCTCACCCTCTCATCAGCCCCTTCAAAACCAGAATGTGACTGGGAAGGGTGGCACATGCCTGTAATCACAGTGGCTCAGGAGACTGAGGAAGTAGAATCAAAAGTTAAAGGACAGCTTCAGCCAAAGTAAGTGTTGAGCAAATCAGTGAGACCCTGTCCCTAAAGAAAATTTTAAAGAGGGCAGGGGATATGGCTCTGTGGTTGAGTGTCCTGGAGTTCAATCCCTGGTACCACAAACAAAACAGAAAAAAATGAAAACAAAACTACAACAACAAAAATGCACAGCTTGGATATGATGCTACTCAAAAACACAACCACGTCTCTCTTGGAAATAAAAGACAGGAAGAGGCTGCTGGACCCTGGCCTGATCACAGGCAAGGGTGAGCCCTGAACCTAGAATCAGGATAAAAGGACAGGATGCCCACATCTACTCTAGTTCTTGGAATGTTCTTTTGTTTGAGTGGAAAATGGCAGATTTTTGGCCAGATACACTAATGCACACCTGTAATCTATGTAGCATGACAGGCTGGGTAGGAGGATGGAAAGTTTGATGCCAGTCTCACTGAACCCTGTCTGAAAATCAAAAATGAAATGGGCTGGGCAGGTAGATCAGACCTATAGTGCCCCTGGGAATTAATGCTGAAACCCCAGTACCAAAAGAAAACCACAAAAGAAAGAAAAAATACTGCTGTTTTTGAAGATGCAGGCTGGAGAGACTTTTAAGTTTTCAGAAATCCATAAAGAAGGGCCCGCATCTGCAGATTCTGAGGTGGCAATGCTGTAAAGCAGTTACTTCCCGACCTCATGCTGCACAGAGAGGAGCATGCAAGACAGTGGCTTCCAGGGTTTACCTCTCCAGGAGGAAGAGATCAGGAGCCTGTGGTGGGGGCTGTGTCACCAAGAAGCTGCCCATCTCTGCTGACCCAACACTTGAGCCTGGACCCTCATCTGGATACATGTGCTGGTGACTGCTGCTGGGTGAGTTGTCAATCCTGCAAGTAAAGAAAGCCCACAGCCCACTGGTGGAAGCAGGATTGCTGTCCTTATGTGGCACAACACAGCCTCAAGTGGGGAGGCAGACAAGCATTCAGATCACCATCCTGGGGCCTCTGAACAGGTTCAGCACCCCTGGCCTCTGCCTCCAACTCTGGAAGGATCTGTGCCAACATTGATCCCAGAAGCCTCCTCAGACTTCCAGAGAACAAGTGAAGTGGTCTGTGCTGACTTTTATCTGAGCTTTGCCATCCATGTTGCTCCACCTAGTGCCACATCCTGTGCTGGGCTCTGCTGTGCTCCCTTCCAGTTCTGTGAAGATGTGCAGGCCATCTTTGGCAAGTGCACAGACCCCAGCCACAAGCCAACTAGGATTCCATTTTCTCCAATTACCTTTGGTCTCCCTGAAGTGAAACCTATCAATACCTCACCCTGCCATTTGTCTGTCTCTCCATGTAACATGTGTCTGAGAATATCTCAGGATTTGCTTCTCTCTTAGAGACAAGTTGTTACTTCATCAGCTTGGAGTGGACATAGGCATAAGAGGGAAGGGCTGGAGAAGGCATGAGGATAATGAGGAGGGTAGATACAGAACAGGACCCTCCACATGCTCCCTGCTCAGGACTCAGCCCTCTGAGGATGGCAATGCTTGTCTGCCTGAACCCCCACCCATTGGCCTCCTCCTAGGGGACACCACTTCTGTGGACAGCCTGTCCCACAGGAATGAAAACACTGCACTGCAAGGAGTCTGGCTGAGGAGGCCCTCTGGGCCAAGCTCTGTGGGGCATCTCAGCCTACACACCCCCTCTGGGGGCACCCCTCCTGCGCTGCTCAGTACAGGCTCCTCAGAGACTGACCCCCACCCCACATACACTTTCTGTGCTGTGCTTTGTGCACCCTTGTCCATGTGCCTCCCAAGCAGAAGCCTTCTCTCTCCCATGCCTCCCCTTGCTGCCCCTTTAGCACCTCCCAGCAAGATGCCTCACCTCTGATGACTGCTCCTCATTTCCCTGACATGGCACATCTGTTCCACCACACACCTCAAACCCAGGAGCCTCCTCGTGCCCAGCCATGTGGGACAGATTGGTCCCTACCACCCTTCTTCCCTGAGTCTCACTCACTACTGACCACTGTCTCCATGGGGACAGGCCTGTGAGCAGGTGAACACAGCAACCTGTCTCACCTTCCCCTACCTCCCACTGCTGCCTTGGCTGACTTGTTTCTTTTGCAGCAAGATTGACCCCTGCTGGAACCAGCTCACCCATGCCCATCTTCTGGTCAATCCAATGTCGCCCACCCTACTGTTTCTGCCCTGTGTGCTTCTGGAATCTTCTCCACACATCTTACTTACTGCATCTCTCCCTACCTTTGGCCTCAAAGCATCAGAGCTCCATCCTCTGACCCAGGAGGGACCCAGGTGGTCAATCAGCCTCTCCTCTATGCACCCTGAGGGGTTTCATTACAACTCACCAGATGACCAAGGGGCACAGTGCTGTATCTGCTGAGGCTAGATGAGGGGTATCCAGTTGGTTCTATCTCTGGTGTGACTGAATTTATTTTAAGGGAAATATGTCACACAGAAGAGCCACCTGTCTGTGGAAGAATCCACATTCAGACTCTGATCACAGCTTGCACACTCCAATAACCCTTGCAGGATTTTGACTGCCATGCAGCCCTGTGCACCCTGGAGAAGAAAACAGCATACTCCTGGGTGTGCACATTCAGCATGGTATCCTGGCATCTCACATCAACCAGTTTGCAAAACCTCCATGTTTGGTCATCACATTACTTCTCTCCAGCCAACTGGGGTCCTGGGACACAACCTGCTGCCATGCATCCCCTCTACATCACCCTCAGGGACAGCAGCACAGTGAGGACAGAGCCCAGGTTCTCCTGTCCACCACCCACATCCTCCACTGTCATTCATCCTCCTGGGGTACCCTGATGCATGGAAGTGTAAGCAAATCCAATCATTGCTTGTTTCTATCCTTGTCCAGGGTTGCCACACACTCAGATCCTCCAGATGTTTTCCATGTGCTTCAGGGTACCAAGTACCCCTTGACCCATGGTCTGTGACCTTGACCTTCTGCCTCGGCACTTGCTCATGTGCTCAGTTGCTCCATCCCGTTCAGGACTCTTCCAAGGCTTGGATAGGTCTGCACCAGACACAGCTCTAAATAGCTTCTTATCCCACAACAAAAACCTGTCCTGTCCTGATCCTCCCTTGAAGCTGTTCTTGTCCACTGCCCAATGGCCCAAGGCCAGCACCAGGGAAGATGGGTTGTCCACACCCAGGAACACCCAACACCAGAGACAGAAGGCAAATCACACCTCAAAACACACAGAGAAGTCCACAGGAGCTGGTGCCCAGTTCTCTGACTGTTGAACCAGGTGCCCTGGTAGGCAGAGAGCATTGAAAGGACCTACTGGCATCTGAGACCTGAGCCCATAAAATGTGGACTTCTGAGGACCTGTCTTCTGCTTCCATTCACTGGTGGGAATCACACAAGAAAATCTCTCTGATCCAAAACAGCATCCATCTCTTCTTCCTGCAACATGAAGCCCTGGGACTCAGCAACCTTGGAGTGAGACATGCAGTGCACCCCCAAGAAGCATTGACCCTGGGATACAGAAAAAAGCCTTCAAGCTGTAAGTGTGGCTGAAAACTTGTGCACATCTCTCATATGAATCCACAGCAGCTGTCCTCACCATTCTCTGTCTCATTAGTGAATGGTCATGAAGGTAGTGAAGGCTCATTAGAATAGAATTCATTTACTGAAGATGACACTGACAAGATGCCTTTGCAATTATTTGGCACCTGCTTCTGTGCCAGGCACTCTTCCAACCCCAACACACTACTCATTCTAGCCCTTGCCACATGTTTATTTCTATGGCCTAGTCATAGGACACAGGCTCAGCAGCCCCCACTTGCCCTTCATGTCCACTGTCGCCATTCATGGGCTCTGTCATCCTGACAGGCTCAGGAGGCACATGGGAAGAGATGGTCATGCCACAGCTGGCATGGCCTCGGTCACCCAGCACTGAGGAGGCAGGGGGAGTGTGTTTGGAGCCTGTCTCACAGTCAGCAAGAAACTCTGATGCCATACTGCTGATGGTGTCCTGGCTGTGTCCTGCTGCACCTACCATCAGCCCCTCCAGGACCCTGGTGGTATATCCACCCCTCAGCACCCTGGTGGAACCTCTACAGACACAGGCTTGCACTACCTCTTCCTACAGCAGAAGCTCTTTAGGCTGGTAAGTGTTGCCACACCCAGCCTCCTGGCAGCAATGCAGTAGTGGAGGTCATTCCAGAGCTGCACCAGCTCCTTGCTTCTTACTTGCACTCAGAAACTTGGGAAACAGAACATGCTGAGACCTGGCTGTTCTTGCCAACAAAGGTTGCCTCCCACTGAAACCAACTTTGGGGATGGCAGTGATGACTGTGGGGAAGGAAGGGGTCTGGGTGTGAACTGAATGATCAACAAATCCACAGTTTGTTGATGCAAGGTGAGTTATAGTACCCACGGGGCTCTGAGGAAGGGGCCTGACATGGAGGCAGTTCTCAAGCTGTACCAAGTGCTTCACCTTAGTAACCAAGGGGTCAGACCCAACAACCCACCTGGACATCTTCCAACCATCCCATCAGAGCAAGGTTCTTGGCTGCACAGGTGAAGAAGATAAGCATGGAGAAGCCCAACAACCCATTTTGGGTTGCACATCAAAGGTGAACCCACAGTCATGGCCAAAGAATTCTGACCCCAGGGGCTTTGTTTGACCCACACCTTAAGTGAAGGACCACCATCTCCCACCCAGCAGGACCAGGCCCTCATGTTTGAGGCATGTTCAGAGCTAAGTGGGATGAAGGGGACCTTGTTGTGTTCAGTGACAGCTCACTCAGCCCCAGAATTAAACTAACAACAAGCTCCATAAAGTGGAAAGAAGCAAGAACACTGGTGTGTACACTATTAATCTAGATGTCTCTCAAACCACGTTGTGTAACATTTTAAACATTAGAGCATTAAGCAAATAATATTATTATGTGCAATTAATACTAAAGCTGATTTAAGAATGAATTCTTCAAGTCTGCCCTTGTAATCTCCATTTCTTCTGTGTTTGGTGGATGCGCTTCTAAGTTGTTTCAATTGCACTGTTGGTGCATATGCTAAGTAAACACACAGTTTTTGAAGTGGCATAACTTAAAGTCTTAAAACACAAACTGGAAACTACCAGTGATGCATAAAACAACATTAGCTGAAATGCACAAAGTCCTTTAAGAGCTAATATTAGGAGCTGAGGTACAGCTCATTGTACCTCATCTCTACCTAAGATGCTTGCAGCCCTGCATCCCATCCCAAGCACAAAAACATGTGAAATGATGAATCATGCAATGTGAATGCTGGGATAATAGAACATGATGCTAAAACACAAGACAAGGGATAAATAAGGGAGGGGAACGGTGAAGTTGGGGAATTCATGACTCAGTACACGTTCTGACCTTGAAAATGGATCCATGATTGCTCTAACGCTTCTAGAGTTCAAGTGCAAACAGAAAACTCCCCAAGCAGTGAATGTAGGTGATTAGGGGAGGAAGCAGGTATAAATCACAGTCCACATGCTTATCTGTGCCAGAGAGGGAACAAAAATGCTGAACTTATTAAGTTCAGTACTGAGGCCCCTCCCACTCAGGGTCAACCCCTCCCTGCCTAGGTTTTAGCCATGCAGTAGGCAGATGCACAGTGCTGGGGGTAGGTGGGGGTCCTCATCCAATCAGAGAGGTCACCTGTGTCACCCTACTTTGGTGGCTCCTGTGGTCCCCTGTCACAAGGGATTATAGACTCCTATCTTACAACTCTGTAGCCCCAGGTGACCATTCAGTTGCTTACTCCCAGGCTGAGGAGCAGAGGGTAAGGGAGAGTTTGGAGTGCAGACTGTACCAGCCAAGTCCCTCCAGGCTGTGCAAAACAGCATGCCCAGCCCTGAGCTACCCCACTTTGTATAGTGGGGGAAGTGTGCCTTGACATACCCCCTTCTGAATGCAAGTGCTGATAATCCTTGGCTGGACAGGTGGATGATCACCAGACACTGGGCATGCAGAACTGGCCAGGAGGAGTGACCCCAACAGGGCACAGTGGTGCACATCTGTACCCAAGTCTCATGGGACGCTGAGGTGGAAGGATCACAGGTTTTAGGCCAGCCTGGGCAACTTAGTGAGCTCCTGTCTCAAAATGGAAAATATAGATCTGAGGTGCAGTTCAGTGGAAAGGTGCCCAGCTACTGGGTTCAACCTGAGTACCACACACTGAGAAATAAGAAAGAAAAGAATAACCCCTACTGTGCAGTACAAGCATAAGGCACAAATCCATGGATAAAGTAATCATGTTCATAAAAATCACCACCTGTTAATTTATTAAGTTATCAGATGCACATGGACACATAGGTGTATCAGACTCACATCTGGGAAACCAGGACTGTGAGCTTACCAGACACTTCAGACTATCTAACCATGTATCCCCCTCACCTGAACACCAGGAGAGGCTCCTGAGACAGTGGCAGAGAGTTGCACATTGATCCACCATCTTATCATACTCCCCAGTGGATGCATCAGGGTCAACTGGCCAGGAACTCAGGAGGTCAACAGGTGAACTATTGAGGGGCCCTGGGACTTTAGCTAATTGACTCTTCCTGCTTAACCCATCCTTGTGAATCTGCCTGTTATCAGAACCCTGGCCTTGACCCTGTGCCATGGGCTGCTTTGCTCTGTGCCCCTGAGCAACCTGCATTTGTAACTGCTCCAACTTTGATCTCACTGTGAACTCTTTAAACTCTGTGGCCACTGTTAACCCTTCCTCAGCCATTTTGTGATATCTCTATCTTTATATGATGTGTGGTGTGTGCCTTGAGTGTTATTAGTAATTAAGATTGGAATAGAGTAAAGAACATGTGATTGTTGCATCATGACCCCTTGTGAACCCTGAGTACTCAGTGAATTAAAGCCAAGGGAATGGTGTAGCTTGTGAATTTATTGTTACACACCAAGTTCTGACATCCCAGAGAGACACAAGCGTGTTCTCTGTGTTAATGGCACAGATAACTCACAACAGATGCTAAAGCCTGAAAAGCACCTGGTTTCAGCAGCCTGTGCCTTTTGCTTTAGGGGTAGCTTCCATCTCCCCATGGGGCCAAGGCACACAGTCTCTGTTGCCCAGTCTTGCCTGACCAAGTCGAACAAGGGTTCAAATCCTTTAGAGGGATGGGCAGAAAGTGTTTGAGACAATTAACATGTTCACAAAGCTGTTGTAATTCATTTATGGTACATTTAGGTTTTATTAGTATAGTTGGTCTGAGGGGCCTAATTTTTGATGAAATTTTATATCCTAAAATCTCAAAGGGTGGTTGGTACTGAACCTTATCAGTTGCCACATGTAACCCCAATTTAGTGAGGTTGGCCAAAAGTTGCTTAAGGCAAGTTAATAATGTGGTACTATCTCTGTGGGCAAGTAAGATATCATCCATATAGTGCATTATTAAACACTGTTTAATGAGAGGCCTGGTTGCATGCGAAACAAAGTGTTGACACATAGGGGGGCGTTTCTTCATTCCTTGGGGGAGTACTGTCCATTGTTACCTTTGTGCTGGGATCCCGGTATTAGGTTCCCAAACCATGAAAGTGAAATATGGTTTGTCCTGTTGTGCAATAGGAATTGAGAAAAAAACAATCTTTTATGTCAATGGCAATTATATGATAATTTTTTGGAATACTAGCGGGGTGGGGGAGTCCTGACTGAAAGGATCCCATCTTTTTCATGTGTTTATTAATAGGCCTAAGGTCTTGCAGGAGTCTATGTTTACCATTTCTTTTTGTAATGACAAAGACAGGAGTATTGTGGGGGCTAGTGGAAGGCTCTATGTGCCCAAGTTTTAACTGTTCTTCCACCAGCATTTTTAGGATGGTAAGTTTAGGCTCTAGAATGGGTCACTGTTCTACCCATATGTCATCTTGGGTGTCCCACTGTATGGGAATGGGTTCAGGCCTTAGGAGGGGCAAGACTCCTGCCCTTCAAAGAAAATTACCCTAACTCCACAAGCTCTGCTAACAGTTAATCACATCAATAACTGTCTTGCTGATCTCCAAACATAATGTTATGATGAAAGTCATCCCCTGCTAGGGATTGTCTTGTTGTCCCCAGGGGCACCCCTTGGTGTCATTTGGCAGCAGGATGGCCCTCTGTTCTGGGTACATCTTGCGAGGAGTCACTGCCACAAAATCACCAGCCTACTGGAGAGCATTATTCTTACAGCGCTTAAGATAATATATTATTGTAATAAGGGCCTTTAGAATTGGGGGGGGGGTTGTGTACCCAAAAGACCTATTTTGTCATGTACTATTATCACAAAAGACTTTATCATCTGTTGCCAAAACAGTATCCATCATTCCTAATATACCTTGTTGGGAACATCAGCAATTAGGGGGTGAAAAGTGTGCTTTTTGCCAATGAGGTCTTGCCAAATCACAGAGGAGGACACTTGACGAGTGGGTTGAAGACCACCGACTCCTTGAATGTTAGGACCAGCTATTGTTTTCCATTGCATTTTTGAGGTGGTAGCAGAGTCAATGTTGGTAATATCTGCTCCCGTATCCACTAGATCCTTAATGGGAATTCCGTCTAAGTGGATGGTCATTCAAGGTTTTGTGTCTAGGATTGGCAATGTCCAGCACACCTGGGGATGTGCAGTGGTCCCTCTTACTTGTGGGGCTGAGGGTTGCCCCCTTTTAAGTTTAAATTGTTCCTTTTGCAATCCTTTAACCAGTGATATCCTTGTTTATATTTTGGGCAAAGAGTTTTTGGTTTTGAAGGCTTATTATCTTGTGGACAATTTTTCACTACATGTCCTTTTTTATTACAATCCCAGCATATAGGCCCCAGCTTGTCATGCAAGAATTTTTCTCCATGCTGAAGGGCCAATTTATTGATTGCAGCTACTAGTGCAAGTATGGGGCCTGCTTTAGGAGTAACCTCCTTTGTAGCTGAAACCCATTTTGAGACTGACTCATTTCTGACAGGGACTAGGGTATTTTTTGTTTCAGTATTTGCCCCTTCCCAAGCCAATTGTTTTATCAAGGAATCCTGAGCATGGCCAGATGGAACTCTCTTTACTACAGCCTCTGTAACCCATGACAAGAAGTCAGGAAACCATTCATTAGAGGATTGCATTAAATTTCTAAATAGTTCCTCTGCTTTTGGTGGTGTAATGTTTTTTAAGGCTTTTATGGCCAAACTTTTAACTTTGTCGAAAAACATAAGGTTACCAATTTGCGACTGGGCTTGTGGACTAATATAATTCCCATATTCAGTAAGCATGTCCAAAGTTAAGGGGATATTATTGTTGTGCCCAGCAGCTCGAGACCCCACAAAGACCACCAGAGACCACGATCAATGCAAGCAACAAAGAGTCATTTATTAGCAAGCTCGAGCCTGGTCCTCCGCGCACTTGGTAACCAGTGACGCTAAGAGGCCCTGAGCCTTTGTTCAGCAGGCTTTTATAATGAAAGGCAAACAGTTTTACAGTGTTCTTTTTAATTGGTTAACATTTGAACAGCTAAACATTAGTCCTCCTCTGGTTGGGTCCTGCCAATCTATTTGATTCTCATTGGGTCCCACCAGAACTGAACGGCCCTAGAGGAAGAAGGGAGGAGGGAAGGGGTGAACTGTGCAGGAGATGAGTTGCAGTTAGGCCCCCCTGTCCTTGATAGATAAGGTTTCTAGGCAGCTGCACATTTCTCAGGCAAATATTTCTTAACAACCTCGATAAGCATGGGGGCCCAGCAGTCCTGTTTGCGCTGTATTGGCTTTTGAGGGAGCAGTCGCAACTGCCTGCATCCTGGTAATTAAGACAGCTAGCTGCACAGATATCACCCTGTTCTCAACATTATAAGCCAAATTATTCTGTGCTATTTGTTCTGCTTTCTCCTCATAGGAGGCTTTGCATTGCAAGAATTGTGGGCGAGTTAAACAGGCTTTGAGGACAGTAAGCCAATAGAAAGGAGTTTGAAGATTAGCTGACCATTGATTATTTCTTCGAAGTAGGGTGAGTCCAGACCATAATCCTGAGATGCCTTCCTAAGAAGGGCAAGGTCTGGAAGTGAGGTGGGGATCCAAGGCCTTTCACCCCCATCCAGACCCAAATTGATGGGGTACATTGCAAATGGATTCTTGGGAGAAAAAGAAAATCCTTTTTAAGTTTCCTGCTTGGATGAGGGAACTCCAGAGAGAACTCCAAAGGGAGTGGGAGAGAGCAATTCACTCCAAGGGTACAGAGGGGGAGGGAAAGATGGCAGGAGGTCTTTATTACTCCGGGGGTGGCCTTTGTCAGTATCCACGTCTGTTTCCTCCTCCTCAGAGGTCACAATGCTTGAAGTGGAGGCTTGCAAAATCATGTTCTTGTCATCTAGAGAATCATTGTGATTTTTAATATCTTCTGCTGAGGAGCCCTGAAGGCTGGCAATAATCACTACAAGAATCAGAATGAAAGTTGCTGGTAGGAAGTAGCCCTCATGAAGTTCTATTTTCCTAGCTAGGTATAGAACCCTCATCCAAATTTGCTCTCCCTGCCATGTGTTTGTCCCTGTTCTATCCTTCACAAAATATTCTGGTGCATTTCCCAGGGTGCGGCTTCTCCTGCTGGGCCAGTGCTCCTTCTGTGCTTGGTTTGCAGGGTCACAGCCTGATGGTGTGCAGGGCTTACAGCCAGAACTCTAGCATGAAGCTCATCTCCTGGCTCACGAAAGAAGCCACAGGAAAAGGAACAGAGGCAGCTGCTCCTGAAGTTTAATAGGCATGGTGATGATGAAAGCTCACCACCTTGAGAGATCTGCCTGTGGTTGCTTCACATGTATATGACTTCACATGTATATGTGTGTGTATGTGTGTGATGAGTATGTGCAAGGTACATGAATGTGTTCTGTACTGTGTGTGATGTGCATAAATGTGGTGTGTGAAAAATGTGTATGCTGTGTGCATTTTCTGTGTGTTGTGTGCTTATGTGTGCATGGGCATGAAGTGTACATAGTATATGCTATGTGTTGTGTGTGATGTGTTGTATGTACGTGGTGATATGTGTTTAGTGTGTGTATGGCATGTACAATTTGGTTATATATGGTATGTATTATGCAAATGTGGTGTGATGTGTGTTGTGTGTGTAGTATGTATGTGGTGTAATATACATGTGTAGTGTGCTTAGCGTGTATTGTATGCATGTGGTATGTGTATAGTGCACAGTTTGAATGTAGTGTGCTGCATATGCGTAGTGTTTCTGGTGTGTCATGCGTTTTGTGTCATATTTGGCATGTGTGTGGCGTGTCATTTGTGTAGCATGTGTTCTACATATTTGGTGGACAGTATGTTGCATATGTGTAGTATGAGTTGTGTGACTTGTGTGTTGTTTGTCATATGTGATGTGAATAGTGTGTTTGTGGTGCATTGCATGTATATACATGTAGTATGTGTACAATGTGTTGTATAGTTGTAGTGTGCATGGTGGGTTTGTTTGTATTATTTGTGTTGCATGTGGTATAATATATGTATAGTATGTGTGGTATGTATGTGGTGTGTGGTGTATTGTGTGTGGGTAGTATGCGCGATGTCTATTTTCTTGTATGTGGTATGTGCTATGTTATTAGTGTGGTATGCCTGTGGCATGTCATATTCATGTAGTGTGAATGGTATGAGTTTTGCATTTTTCATGCTGTGTGTGGTGTGAGTTGTGTGTTGTTTCTGTTGTGTGTGGTGTGAGTTGTGTGTGTTGTGTCTGGAGGGTGAGAGGAAACCTGGTGGTCTTATGTTCCTGCCAAGCTCCCACACTCTGGGGGCCACTCAGGCCACCCCTCAGCTCACACCATTCACTCTGACACCAGGCCTGCTGCCTCCTGGCAGTTCTGGGGCCTGCCTCACAGTCAGCAAGAAACACTGATGCCATACTGCTGATGGTGTCCTGGCTGTGACCTTCTATCCCACCATCAGCACCTCAGGGGCCCTTGGTGGTATATCCAACTCTCCAGCACCCTGGTGGAACCTGTAGAGACCCATGGCTTCAGCACCTCTTCCTACAGGTCAATCTCTGCAGGCTGGTTAGCACCTCCAAAATCAGCCTCCTCACAGTCACGCAGTAGTGGATGTCATTCCAGAACTGCACCAGTTACTTGCTTCTTCCTGACAACTGGCAACTCTGGAAAATGAACATGCTGAGACCTGGCTGCCCCAGCAACACCAGATGTTATCCCCCCAAACCAACCTTGGTGTAGGCAGTAAGGACTGTGGGGAGGGAGTAGGTGTGGGTTTGAACCAAATTATCAGCAAATCTGAAGTTGAAGCAGGGCAGTGGCTACCCTGCCAACTAGGCTGTAAACAGTGACCCTGCAAAGCAGGCAGTTCTCAAGCTGTACCAAGCACCTCAGTTTTGCCACCAAGAGATCAGGCCCCAAAACCCACCTTGACTCCTTTAGACCATCCCAACAAAGCATGGTTCTCAGTTGTACAGGTGAAGAATAGAAGGCCTGGAGAGGCCCAGCAATCCAACTTTGGATGCACAGCAAACGTGACATCACAGTCAGGGCCATAGCATTCTGACCCCAGGGACCAGAGTTTGACAAACACCTAAAGTGAACAAACATCATTTTCTACCAGCAAGTCTAGGCCCTCAGGTGTGAGGCATGTTCTGAGCTGAATGGTATAAAGGGGTTCCTGTTGTGTTCAGTGACAGCTCACTCACCCCCAGAATTAAACTAGCGACAAGCTCAAGAAAGTCGAAAAAAGCAAGAACACTGTGTATACACTGTTAATCTAGGTGTCTCCCAAAACCACTTTGTCTAACATTTTAATCATTAGAGCATTAAGCAAATGATCTTATTATATACAATTAATATTAAAGCTGATTTAAGAATAAATTCTTCAAATCTGCCTTCGTAATCTCCTTTTCTTCTTTTTTTGCTTCATGAGTTAAAGTTGTTTAATTTGTACTGCTGGTGAATATGCTAAGTAAACACACATTTTGTTGAAGTGCTATAACAAAGATTTAAAACAAGAAATTGGAAACTAACAGTGATGTATAAAACAACATTAGCTGAAATGCACAGAATCTTTTAAAAGTCGATATTAGGAGCTGAGGTATAGCCTACTGGTAGTTTACCTAGCATGCATGCAGCATTGGTTCCACTCCCAAGCAAAAAAAAAAAAAAAAAAAAAAAAAGAAAGAAAGAAAAATGATAAATCACGCAATGTGAATGCTACCAGCATGACATTTGGCATAAACCTTGAAAAAATTCCGTAATAGTTTCTTGAAAGTTAAAGACTGGTTCCAACATTATTTTCTCTAGTTTACACTTTTAATTTTATTTTTCCTTCCAAATTGCAAAAAACAATACTGAGATTTTTAATCTCCATAACACTTGGATTATTATTTTTTAAATTTATTTTTATTGTAAACAAATGGGATACATGTTGTTTCTCTGTTTGTACATAGAGTAAAGGCATACCATTGGTGTAATCATACATTTACATAGGATAATGTTGTTTGATTAATTCTGTTATTTTTTCCCTCCCCCCCCACACCCCATCCCTCTTTTTCTTCTATACAGTCCCTCCTTCCTCCACTCCCCCCCCATTATGTGTCATCACCCGCTTATCAGCAAGATCATTCTTCCTTTATTCTTCCTTTGGTTTTTGAGGTTGGCTTATCTCACTTATAATGATATTCTCCAATTTCATCCATTTGCCTGCAAATGCCATAATTTTATTATTCTTTATGACTGAGTAATATTCCATTGTATAAATATACAACAGTTTCTTTATCCATTCATCAATTGAAGGGCATCTACATTGGTTCCACAATCTGGCTATTGTGATTTGAGCAGCTATGAACATTGATGTGGCTGCATCTTTGTAGTATGTTGATTTTAAGTCCTTTTGGTATATACCGAGGACTGGGATAGTTGGGTCAAATTGTGGTTCCATTCCAAAAGTTCTGCAGATAGAGCACTAATCTCCAGAATCTATAAAGAACTCATAAAACGCTACACCAAGAATGCAAATAATCCAATCGACAGATGGGCTAAGGAAATGAATAGACACTTCACAGAAGAAGATCTACAAGCAATCAACAAACATATGGAAAAATGTTCAACATCTCTAGTAATAAGAGAAATGCAAATCAAAACCACCCTAAGATTCCATCTCACTCCAATTAGAATGGTGATTATCAAGAATACAAGCAACAACAGGTGTTGGCGAGGATGTGGGGAGAAAGGTACACTCATACATTGCTGGTGGGGCTGCAAATTAGTGCAGCCACTCTGGAAAGCAGTGTGGAGATTCCTTAGAAAACTTGGAATGGAACCACCATTTGACCCAGCTATTCCACTCCTTGACCTATACCCAAAGGACTTAAAATCAGCATACTACAGAGATACAGCCACATCAATGTTCATAGCTGCTCAATTCACAATAGGCAGATTGTGGAACCAACCTAGATGCCCTTCAATTGATGAATGGATAAAGAAACTGTGGTATATATATACAATGGAATATTACTCAGCCATAAAGAATGATAAAATTATGGCATTTGCAGGCAAATGGATGAAATTGGAGAATATCATGCTAAGTGAGATAAGCCAATCTCAAAAAACCAAAGGATGAATGATATCGCTAATAAGTGGATGATGACACATAATGGGGGAAGGGAGAGGTTAGTGTTAAGGTTAGAGTTAGGATTAGGGAGGGGGGAAGAATGGAGGAAGGAAGGACTGTTCAGAGGGAAAACAGGGGTGGGTGGGGTGGGGGGAAGGGAAAAATTAGCAGAATGAATCAAACATTACCCTATGTAAATTTATGGTTACACAAATGGTATGCCTTTATGCCATGTACAGAGAAACAACATGTATCCCATTTGTTTACAATAAAAAAAAGAAAAATCTGCTGATATCTTTATTGGTTTTCCCCTGAATGTAATTTGATTCTTTTCTCTCACAGCCTTTAAAATTATGTCTTTATTTTCTTTTTTTTTATTGTAAACAAATGGGATACATGTTGTTTCTCTGTTTGTACATGGCGTAAAGGCGTACCATTTGTGTAATCATAAATTTACATAGAGCAATGTTGTTTGATTCATTCTGTTATTTTTTTCCCTTCACCCCACCCCTCCCACCCCTCTTTACCCTCTATACAGTAGTTCCTTCCTCCATACTTGCCCCCCTCCCTAACCCTAACTCTAACCCTTCCCTCCCCCCCATTATGTGTCATCCTCCACTTATTAGCGATATCATTCGTCCTTTGGCTTTTTGAGATTGGCTTATCTCACTTAGCATGATATTCTCCAATTTCATCCATTTGCCTGCAAATGTCATAATTTTATCATTCTTTATGGCTGAGTAATATTCCATTGTATATATATACCACAGTTTCTTTATCCACTCATCAATTGAAGGGAATCTAGGTTGGTTCCACAGTCTGGCTATTGTGAATTGAGCAGCTATGAACATTGATGTGGCTGTATTTCTGTAGTATGCAGATTTTAATTCCTTTGGGTATAGGCCAAGGAGTGGGATAGCTGGGTCAAATGGTGGTTCCATTCCAAGTTTTCTAAGGAATCTCCACACTGCTTTCCATAGCGGCTGCACTAATTTGCAGCCCCACCAGCAGTGTATGAGTGTACCTTTCTCCCCACATCCTCGCCAACACCTGTTGTTGCTCGTATTCTTGATAATCGCCATTCTAATTGGGGTGAGATGGAACCTTAGGGTGGTTTTGATTTGCATTTCTCTTATTACTAGAGATGTTGAACATTTTTCCATATGTTTGTTGATTGCTTGTAGATCTTCTTCTGTGAAGTGTCTATTCATTTCCTTAGCCCATTTGTTGACTGGACCGTTTGAATTCTTGGAGTAGAGTTTTTTGAGTTCTTTATAGATTCTGGAGATTAGTGCTCTATCTGAAGTATGATTGGCAAAGATATTCTCCCACTCTGTAGGCTCTTTCTTCGCATTGCTGATAGTTTCCTTTGCTGAGAGAAAGCTTTTTAGTTTGAATCTATCCCAGTGGTTGATTCTAGCTTTTATTTCTTGTGCTATGGGAGTCCTGTTAAGGAAGTCTGGTCCTAGACCAACAAGATGAAGATTTGGACCTACTTTTTCTTCTATAATCTGCAGGGTCTCTGGTCTGATTCCGAGGTCCTTAATCCATTTTGAGTTTAGTTTCGTGCATGGTGAGAGATATGGGTTTAGTTTCATTCTGTTGCATATGGATTTCCAATTCTCCCAGCACCATTTGTTGAAGAGGCTATCTTTTCTCCATTGCATATTTTTGGCCCCTTTGTCTAGTATGAGAAAATTGTATTTATTTGGGTTTGTGTCCGTGTCCTCTATTCTGTACCATTGATCTACCTTTCTATTTTGGTACCAATACCATGCCGTTTTTGTTACTATTGCTTTGTAGTAGAGTTGAAGATCTGGTATTGCAATACCCCCTGTTTCACTCTTCCTGCTAAGGATTGCTTTAGCTATTCTGGGTTTCTTATTCTTCCAGATGAATTTCATAATTGCCTGCTCTATTTCTGTAAGGTACGTCATTGGGATTTTAATTGGAATTGCATTGAATTTGTATAGCACTTTAGGTAGTATGGCCATTTTGACAATATTAATTCTTCCTATCCAAGAACATGGAAGATCTTTCCATCTTCTAAGGTGTTCTTTAATTTCTTTCTTTAGTGTTGTATAGTTCTCATTGTAGAGGTCTTTCACCTCTTTTGTGAGATTGATTCCCAAGTATTTTATTTTTTTCGAGGCTATTGTGAATGGGGTAGTTTTCCTAATTTCTCTTTCTGAAGATTCATCACTTATGTATAAAAATGCGTTGGATTTATGGGCATTGATCTTGTAACCTGCTACTTTACTGAAATCACTTATGAGTTCTAAGAGTTTTCTGGTGGAATTTCCAGGTTCCTCTAAATATATAATCATGTCATCAGCGAACAGGGATAGTTTGAGTTCTTCTTTTCCAATTCGTATCCCTTTAATTTCTTTGGTTTGTCTAATTGCTCTGGCCAGAGTCTCAAGAACGATGTTGAATAGAAGTGGTGAAAGAGGGCATCCCTGCCTTGTTCCAGTTTTTAGGGGGAATGCTTTCAGTTTTTCACCATTTAGAATGATATTAGCCATGGTCTTAGCATAAATGGCCTTTACAATATTAAGGAATGTTCCCACTATCCCTATTTTTTCTAGTGTTTTGAGCATGAAGGGGTGCTGTATTTTATCAAATGCTTTTTCTGCATCTATTGAAATAATCATGTGATTCTTGACTTTAAGTCTATTAATATGGTGAATTACGTTTATTGATTTCCTGATGTTGAACCAACCTTGCATCCCTGGGATGAAACCCACTTGATCATGGTGCACTATCTTTTTAATATGTTTTTGTATGCGATTTGCTAAAATTTTGTTGAGAATTTTTGCGTCGATGTTCATTAAGGATATTGGTCTGAAATTTTCTTTCCTTGATGAGTCTCTGTCTGGTTTAGGTATCAGTGTGATATTGGCTTCATAGAATGAGTTTGGGAGGGTTCCCTCCTCTTCTATTTTATGGAATACTTTGAGAAGTATTGGAATGAGCTCTTCCTTAAAGGTTTTGTAGAACTCGGCTGAGAACCCATCTGGTCCCGGACTTTTCTTTGTTGGTAGGCTTTTGATGACTTCTTCTATTTCAGTACTTGAAATTGGTCTATTTAAATTGTTTATGTCCTCTTCATTCAGTTTAGGCAATTCATATGTCTCTAGAAACCTGTTGATGTCTTCGAAATTTTCTATTTTGTTGGAGTATAGATTTTCAAAATAGCTTCTAATTATGTTTTGTATTTCCATCCTGTCTGTAGTGATATTTCCTTGTTCATTCCGAATTTTAGTGATTTGGGTTTTCTCTCGTCTTCTCTTTGTTAGTGTGGCTAAAGGTTTATCAATTTTGTTTATTTTTTCGAAGAACCAACTATTTATTTTGTCAATTTTTTGTATTGTTTCTTTTGTTTCAATTTCATTGATTTCAGCTCTGAGTTTAACAATTTCCTGTCTTCTACTACTTTTGGTGCTGTTCTGTTCTTCTTTTTCTAAGGCTTTGAGCTGTAGTGTTAGGTTGTTTATTTGTTGAGTTTTACTTCTTTTATTAAATGCGCTCCATGAAATAAATTTCCCTCTAAGTACTGCTTTCATAGTGTCCCAGAGGTTTTGATATGATGTTTCTTTGTTCTCATTTACCTCTAAGAATTTTTTAATTTCCTTCCTAATATCTTCTGTTATCCATTCATCATATAATAGCATATTGTTTAATCTCCAGATGTTGGAATAGTTTCTGTGTTTTACTCTTTCATTTATTTCTAACTTCAATCCATTATGATCTGATAGAATACATGCTAGTGTCTCTATCTTCTTGTATTTGCTAACATTAGCTTTGTGGCATAATATATGGTCTATTTTAGAGAAGGATCCATGTGCTGCTGAGAAGAAAGTGTATTCGCTCTTGGGTGGATGGAATATTCTATAAATGTCCGTTAAGTCTAAATTATTGATTGTGTTGTTGAGATCTATGGTTTCTTTGCTCAATTTTTGTCTGGAAGATCTGTCCAGTGGTGAGAGCGGCGTGTTAAAATCACCTAGTATTATTGTGTTGTGGTCTATTTGGTTTCTGAAATTGAGAAGGATTGGTTTGACATACATAGATGAGCCACTGTTTGGGGCATAGATGTTTATGATTGTTATATCTTGCTGATTCATGCTTCCCTTAAGCAGTATGAAATGACCTTCTTTATCCCTTCTGACTAACTTTGGCTTGAAGTCCACATTATCGGAAATGAGGATGGATACTCCAGCTTTTTTGCTGAGTCCATGTGCATGGTATGTTTTTCCCCATCCTTTCACCTTTAATCTATGGATATCTTTTTCTATGAGGTGAGTCTCTTGCAGGCAACATATTGTTGGATCTTTCTTTTTAATCCAGTCTGCCAGTCTATGTCTTTTGATTGATGAATTCAGGCCATTAACATTCAGGGTTATTATAGAGAAATGATTTGGTTTCCCGGTCATTTGGTTCATTTTTAAAATTTTGTTTATTTATTTGTTTGACACAACTTGTTTCCTCCTTTATTTGACAATTCCTTTAGGATAATTCCTCCCTTTGCTGATTTGCTTCTTTGTTTTTCATCTCTTCCTCATGGAATATTTTGTTGAGAATGTTCTGTAATGCTGGCTTTCTTTTTGTAAATTCTTTTAGCTTTTGTTTATCATGGAAGGATTTTATTTCATCGTCAAATTTGAAGGTAAGTTTTGCTGGGTATAAGATTCTTGGTTGGCATCCATTTTCTTTCAGGGCTTGAAAAATGTTGTTCCAGGACCTTCTAGCTTTTAGGGTCTGGATTGAAAAATCTGCTGATATGCGTATTGGTTTCCCCCTGAATGTAATTTGGTTCTTTTCTCTCACAGCCTTTAAAATTCTGTCTTTATTTTGCATGTTAGGTATTTTCATTATAATGTGCCTTGGTGTGGGTCTGTTGTAATTTTGTGTATTTGGAGTCCTGTAAGCCTCTTGAACTTGATTTTCCATTTCATTCTTCAGATTTGGGAAATTTTCTGATATTATTTCATTGAATAGGTTGTTCATTCCTTTGGCTTGTTTCTCTAGGCCTTCCTCAATCCCAATAATTCTTAAATTTGGCCTTTTCATGATATCTCATAGTTCTTGTAGATTCTGTTCATGATTTCTTACCATCTTCTCTGTTCAGCTTTGTTTTCAAGGTTAAATATTTTGTCTTCAATGTCTGAGGTTCTGTCTTCCAGGTGTTCTATCCTATTGGATATGCTTTCTATGGAGTTCTTAATTTGGTTTATTGTTTCCTTCAAGGATTTCTGTTTGGTTTTTTTTCAATATCTCTAACTCTTTATTGAAATGATCTTTTGCTTCCTGTATTTGCTCTTTTAACTGTCGATTGGTGCGATCAATCAATGCTTGCATTTGCTCTTTCATCTCATCATTCAATGCTTGCATTTGCTCTTTCATCTCCTCGTTTGCTTCTCTGATCATTTTAATTATGTACATTCTGAACTCCTTTTCTGTCATTTCTTCTGCCATGCTGTCATTGGGTTTTATTGATGTAACATCTAGATTTGTTTGCAGCATTTTCTTTCCTTGTTTTCTCATGTTGTTCAGATATCAGTGGACCGCTGAGATATTGCAGATTTCCTCTGTTGATTTACAATGACCCTGAAGATTTCTATATATATCCCCTCTTAGCCTTCAGTAGGCTGAAGTCTTGGAGGAGGTTGATAATGCGGTGCTCCACAAGGAAGCTGCCTCTCTAGGAGTGGTGGCCTTCAGGTGGGGTATATTCCCTGCTAGTGGGCAGAGGTGCCTCCACTTGTTGACCAATGGTCATCCAAAGGGGACCTAGGCTGTGGGCTGAGGCAAGGCCTGTTTGGGCCTGTGTCTCTGGTTTTACCGTCCTTGTGGGAAACCTCACCCAGCAGGGAAGACTCACCCGGTGGGGAGGTCTCGCTGGTCAGTTTCCTCCTAGAGGTTCCCCTCAATTTACAGCTACTGCCTGGGCTGGGCTGCCTTCCTCTGCAAAGTTTCCAGGGGCCCGGCCCTACCTCCTGGGCCTGGGAGCCTCACCCTTCGCAGATGAATCTCCTTAGGCTGCCCCTCCTCAGAGAATTTGCCCATAGGCCTGGAACCTTCGCTCCGCCCTAAGCCTGTCTCTGTGCGGCTCTTCCACCCAGAAGCCTCCTAGATCCTGGGACCCTGTTCTGCACCTAATCGCCTGGCTGCGTGGCCCCTCCTCTGAGCAGCCACCTGTGGCCCCGAACAATCGCTCTGAGTCCCAGAGACCTGCCACAGGCCTCTTCCTCCAGACAGCCGCCCAGTATGCCGGTGCGGTCACTAGGAGTCCAAGAAACTCACTTCGTGCCTCCTCCTCCCACCAACCACCCGTAGCCCGGGGCAATCAATCACTCCGAGTCGAAGTGACCCTGCCCGTTCCTCCTCCTTCTCCAAATAACCCCCCGGGTGTTCAGGAGCAGTCCCTCTGAGTGGCTCTGAATCCACGTGACCCGCTGCATGGGTCCTCTGGGCAACCGCCCGGAGCTCTGGTGTGGCCCCTCAAGACCAAGCGTCCCACCACGCTTCTCCTCCAGGCAGCCCCCCTGTGTTCAGGAGCTGTCACTTTAAGACCAAACAACTCACCACTCGCCTTCTCCTCTGAGCAGCCGCCTGGAGCGCTAATGCAGTCACTGCGAGTCCAAAGGACCCGCCGCGCTCCTTCTCCTCCTTCTCCTACTCCTCCGGGCAGGCCCCGGGGTTCAGAAGTGGTCAGGGTCCAAACAGCTCGCCACGCAGCCCCTTCTCTGGCAACCGCCTGTAGTTCCCGTATAGTCACCCGAATCCAAGCGGCTGCTCCTCTTCCTCCTTGTCCTCAGGGCAGGCCCCGGTGTTCAGAAGCGTCGTTCTGATTCCAAACAGCTCGCCGCGCGGCTTCTCCTCTGGCAACCGCCTGCAGCTCTGGCGCAGTCTCTCCGAATCCAAGTGGCCACGCTCCTCTCCTCCTCCTCAGGGCAGGCCCCGGTGTCCTGAGTCCACACAGTTCTCCCCGCCACTCCTCCCCCGGGCAGCCGCCGGAGCCCCAGTGGCTGCTCCGAGTCCCAGCGCTGTGCCGATCGGCCTCCTCTATGGCGCTCCAGCGGGGGGAGGAGCGTCTCCCCGGCAGTTCTACTTCACAAAGTTTCCTGCGTTCCGGGACCCCCGTCCCATCCGGGATGCCCCCCCAGGGGGTGAGAGTCACCCGGCTACTTTGAGTTGGTCCCAAGCGTCTCAATATCTCCTCTCTTGAATCCTGAGTTCTGGAGCAACACGTAATGCAGCCACCCTCTAGGCCGCCATCTTGAAAAACCTCTGTCTTTATTTTCTATGTTAGGTATTTTCATAATAATGTGCCTTGGTGAGGGTCTGTTGTAATTTTGTGTATTTGGCATTCTATTAGCCTCTTGTACTTGATATTTCATTTCATTCCTCAGATTTGGGAAATTTTCTGATATTATTTCATTGAATAGATTGTTCATTCCTTTAGTTTGTTTCTCTAAGCCTTCCTCAATCCAAATAATTCTTAAATTTGGCCTTTTTGTGATATCCCATAATTCTTGTAGATTCTGTTCATGATTTCTTACCATCTTCTCTGCTTGGTCTACATTGTTTTCAAAATTAAATCTTTTGTCTTCAGTGTCTGAGGTTCTGTCTTCCAGGTGTTCTATCTTATTGGTTATGCTTTCTATGGAGTTTTTAATTTGGTTTATTGTTTCCTTCATTTCAAGGATTTTTGGTTTTTTTTCAGTATCTCTAACTCTTTATTGAAATGATCTTTTGCTTCCTGTATTTGCATTTTTAACTGTTGAATTGCTTTTTCATCTCATCCTTCAATGCCTCCATTTGATCTTTCATCTCCTCATTTGCTTCTCTGATTATTTTAATTATGTACATTTTGAACTCCCTTTCTGACATTTCTTCTTCAATGCTGTCATTGGGTTTTATTGAAATAGCATCTAGGATTTTTTGGGACATTTTCTTCCCTTGTTTTCTCTTCTGCAATATCTCAGTGGAACTCTGAGATATTGCAGATTCCCTCTATTGGCTTATAGTGTCCCTGTAGATTTCCAGTATATCACCTCCTTGCCTTCAGTAGCCTACAGTCTTCAAGGAACTTGATAATGCAATGCTTCTGAAGAAAACTGCCCCTGGCCTGCTGCGGGGTGTGTCACTGGGGGCCAGGTGTGTGCAGAAAGCCTCTCAGTATGTGGGTCTGCTCCGAGAAGCTGCCTGTTGACTGGGCCTGCTGCCGGATGGAGCCGGGCTGCTCAGGAGGCCTCTCGCTGCCCTGCCCTGCTCTGAGAAGGTGCTCACTGTCCCAGCCTGCTTCCAGGGTTAAGCTATACCCAGTGGGAGTGACTCACTCAGAGTCTCTGAGCTGGTCCAAGTCTCTCAATACATCCCCTTATTGAATCCTGATTTCTGGAGTGACAGGAGATGCAGTCACCCTCTAGTTTGCCATCTTGAAAACATCGGATTTTTTTTTTCAAGATTTGAATTTTGTCAGATTTTTCTATTCTTTGCTAAAATATTGCTAATTTTGAAAAGGTAAAAATCTTCAAAACCATATTATGGTTCTCAAACACTCTGAAAAGCAGCAGTTTTATTTTAAATATTAATAACTTCTTGAGCATGCAAATAGGTTATAAACATCAAAGTATATCACTGAAACATAATTATATTTAAACCAATAAACTTTTAGGTTAGATCCCAAAGTCACTGTTAAATGAAGAAACCAACAAATTGAACAAGTTTAAAATAATGATTCATAATCCAGGATCACAAAGCAAAAGAGTAGGGGCACAAGATGAGGCAGCATCTAGAGACAGAAAAGAGATGCAAGGTACAAGAAGACCTCAGCTGGTTACAAAGTTAATTTGCAGGTTGCCAATTTTGTTTGTCTCTTGGTGAGTTGAGACCTCGCTGCTGTGATTGGCTGGGATTTTTTGTTAGTTACAATAGAACTCTCTTAGCTAGGCTTTCAGTACTACAATAGATTGCAGATGGATGTTACTTTCACAATAACATGGGGGTGGGAGAGCCAGAGAAGGAGGAGTGTGCCCAGAAGACATGGAGCCAAACTAATCATTCAAGACTCTGTTTCCACATGGAATTTTAAACAAAAACTCAGGACATTTTGCATAAGGGAGTAGAACCAGAAGGAGCCTCTGGCTGATGGTGACCTACCCCCAACACCCTGCCAGCTTTGTGGAGTTGAAAAAATGTCTGTGGGTATGCAAAAATCATCCTCGAGAGAAAGATGAGCTAGGTGCACCTGACTTCATCACACACCTCAGCTGCAGCCAAACTGAGCAGATTTCTCAGGTGCTACAACCGTGAGACTTAGCTGCAGCCCTAGGATGTGAGAGAAGTCAGTTCTGCTTTCTTTAGCTTGAAATCCCTCTCCTGATTTTGCTGAATAAATGTTCAGATATTTATATCTATCATGGGTTTAGCAGGTAGGTGGTTCTCCATATATGCATTTCCACATCCTCATAGTCAATCAACCTTAGCTGCAAAACATTTAGAAATGATTCCATCTGTAATAAATAAACAAGAACATTTTTTGGTTATTACTCCCTTACGTGTTACAATGTGTTTATGTTCTACTCGGTATTCCATTTAATGTCCAGATGGTTTATAAAATGCAAATATGTGCATACATTATATGCAAATACTGTACTATTTCCTAGGAATGAATTAAGCATTCCTGGATTTGGGTATCTATGGGGCTCCTGGAACCCATCCAATCTAGCAGTTAAACAATGTCTGTGATGACGTGCCTCTGCAAAACTTAGGTGATCTCTGGTTCAGGCTACACCCTCAGAGCTCTGGCATTGTCTCCAGCCACACACTTGATATAGAAGGAAGTCATCTAAGGAGCAGAGCTGGAATCCATCCAAAGTGCCTGCTAGAGCCAGGCATGGGATGGGGATTTAGTTTTACGAACAGGTTAGAAAGGTTGAACCTCCCTTGATTGGAGGGATCCTTGACCTGCTGGTCGTTAAAATTCTGGGAATGGAAATGAAGCCAGGAAGTCCTCTGACCCATACCTGTCTACTTTCTATGAAATTTCCATCTGCCATAAAGGGATGTGGCTCCTTCCTTCACTCCTCCCCCCCTCAATATGCAGGAGTCCTTCAGTATTGTCCCACCTCCTTTTCAGAGTTGCTGCTTCATTTCCACAGCAGCCTTATGGTTTTAGCAAGGTTTTGTGAGCCTGAGTGCTACAGTACGGAGGCCACATCTTCATGCTTGTGTGCATGTGGGTATGTGCATGCCTAGGTCCCCAGGTTCTGCTCCCAACTCTGCCCGCCAGGAGTACCAGACTCTCCACATGGATAGTGGCCAGGTGGTGCCCTCCAGATGGTTGAGAAAATCACCCCCAGTGAACAAGTTGTGACTCTGTGTGAGTGTGGGTCTGTGAAGAAACTGGGAGTCCATAGTGAACATGGGCAGTAGGTGTGGACAGCGGGAGGAGTTTGCAGGGAGGGGCATCATCTCTAAAGACTCTCCTCAGTCTCTCTATAAACTCAACTCATTTCAAAGTTTATTAAAAGATTTTGGAGGAAAGGGGTGAATTTCCAGGGCTTGGGGTCATAGATACACCTTAAGTTCATGCTGAGGATCAAGCAGGGACTGGACCTGCCCCCCCTCCACCCCCCATCCTTAA